>NC_056734.1:65641134-65941134 GCF_019279795.1 Protopterus annectens
ACCATGATGTGGCAGGAGTGGCAGTGCTAATCTACTCAGCCTTTGCAGCATTTCTGACATTCTTATTTTAATGTTTTATATCAATTACAGTAAAAAACAACAAAAATCAATACTTGTCATTTGAAAAGCTTGACATATCAGTCAAATCAGTGTGCTGATGTAGATCAATATGGTTTACAACTACTTTGCTTCTAATAAAGTGCTTCTTTGCATGTTTGTACATTGTGTATGCTTCTTGTAATGCTAACCAATTTGATATCTGCTTGTGGATGATATTTTTTGCCACTATCTAAAACAGTGGCATACACCACCTAAACTGCAATGGGTTAGTTGGTGGACATATTTATATATATTGAGTGAATTCTTCATCTAGACTTAGTGTAATTAAAAAGAACAATCTCTTTTCAATAGTATATCTTTTTTATTGGGAGTTATGCTGGAGGAAGCTTATTATGTATCATTTACAATATACACACATTATTATGAGACTTTTACAATTCAGCATGCTTTGAAATATTACAAAAACGTACCCTTTTTGCTGTATTAAAAATCAAATGTTTCAATATATACATGACACCTTTTTGTGTCTGCTGCTTTCAACTTCTACAGCTGTTATCAAGTGCTACCAGCACATGGCACTGTGCACATTTAGAGGTTATATATTAAAAGCAGACCATTTTTAACAGTTTCTATCAATTCATATTTTTTACTCAAGGTTAGGCTTAACATTTCCTCCCACTGAGCATCTGTTTAAGTGACATTCATTCCACTCTCTGTAAAACAAAGTTTTTAGAATTTTTGGAGTATTTCATGGAGCATGGGACATAGTCAGAAATGTGAATCGTATATGCATTCTGAAATGGGTTGCAATGTTCTGCTTTAAAATAACTATTTTATGATTTACACATAGATTACTATCTGACTGTTCCCACAATGTATCATTGCACTACTCTTCAGAGCTTCTAATGTCATGCAGATGCATGTCATGTGGCACTGGCATTCATTTTTGTGCAGGTTTCAAAAATATATTTTTACAGCTGGACATAGATCTAACAGATATTTCAACAACAACCCATAAGGCTGCACAGGTATGAGCACATAATTCACTGCAACTTTAAAAATTGCCATATATTGCTTGAAATGTCAAAATATGATGTAATACACTTGAGTTTCCATGCTGTTGATTCAAACAGTAGCATGATATGCCAAGATGGCAGATGTCACATAGCTGTGAAAAATATTTACAATTATGTTTTCTCTGCAAGACAGACCCAGGGATGCATGAATGAATAAGGCCTTGCTCCCATGATGTGATTTTTTGGGTCTCAGAATCATGTTAACTGTAATGAGAAAAGATCTCATAATTGTCTAATTTGCAAGACATTGCTGATCTGCTCATCATGGAAGTTAACTGGTATGGCTGCATTGCATAGACATAGGCATCCCCAGTCACTCTTCCACACAAAAAAGTAACATTAAAACACAAATTCACATGCACCACAGTCCCCATACCTGTCCCTGAGTTGTCTGCTCTCACATGTCTCAGGTCATATTCCTGGCACCTAATGATTCCCTCACCCAATCCCCATACTAGTTCAAGTGCCAATAAGTTACCAGAGTTTATAGTACTCCCTGGTAGATAGTGCTCCCCCCGATCACAGTACTAGTTTAACTTCTGTTAAGGCACAGAGTTTAGAGTATCCCTGCTGGCTCATGGTTCCCCTCACCCCCTGATACTGATACTGTTGTATGCACCATTATGACACAGGTATAGTATCCCTAATGTTTAGTGCCCCCCGATCCCTATACTGCTATAGGAGCTGTTATGTGTAAGTGTATTATCACTGATGATGTACACAGTGCTACACATCTTCAGTATAAAACACCATGGTGCACCATGATAGGGCTGATTCTGAGTTCAAAAAGGCTACTATGATGTGTGGACAAGGTGTACATGT
Organism: Protopterus annectens; assembly: GCF_019279795.1. Lineage (NCBI taxonomy): Eukaryota > Metazoa > Chordata > Ceratodontiformes > Protopteridae > Protopterus > Protopterus annectens. Next base: position 65,643,093 of record NC_056734.1, read on the forward strand.
CATGTAACCTTTCTGAATTCCTCCAGAATTTGTTTTGCAATGTTCACATTTTATTTCAAGTTATATCATATCCACATTTGCATTATCCATATAACATTTCCAGAGTCATGTCCAGGCATGCCCATTCTCACTGAGACCCCATTGCTGATGGCATAATATCTGGATCATGTGGGGAAAAGAAGAAAGCAGACTATAGAAATCTGGCAACTCAAGTATCTGCCCTTATCCCTTAGTTTTGTTAACACTGGTGCTGAGCTGGTAAATATAGGTGTTAATTATTCTCATATCTTTTTTTTTTAAAACATCTTTATTGAATTATCACTTAAAACACAGGAAAACATACATTTATACAAAAAATGTTAAAATGTTCACAGCCACAAACATTATACATTACATATATTTTATACAATTATCATAAATCCAACATTATATAAATTGGTCAATTCCTGTTTTCCCTTCAACCTCTCTCCTCCTCCAAAACATTATTCTGCATGTATTGTTTACAAAATTTCCATTTTTTTTTCTATTAGCTCCTACCCTTTTCTAAAGATCCAACTTCCAGTGCTTTTATCTCTATTGCAAAATCCACTGCTTCAAATACAGTTGGTTCAGACTTTGATTTCTATTTTCTTAGTAATTGCATTTTTGATATAGTAATTGTCATTCTCATGACTGTAGCTATATAATGGAGACCTTTGCCCCCAGCTTTCACATACCAGTGGTTATAATGTAATATTTTGTAACAAATTTGTTTATGTTCAAGATCCACAATTACATATTTTACAAGACTATATATATAGCAGCTGAATCCTCTTATATAGCTTTTATAGCTTTTCGTTGAGTTAAAATGAGTTTGTTGTTTAATTCAGAATCATTTGTTTTTCTTCTCTTGCAGACTGTAAATACTAACCATAGCTGCCAAAAGATGAAGAAATAGTATTATTCAGAGTAAGGAAATTAGTGATAGTGATAAATGTAGCATATTTAAAAAATCAGACACTCACCTTACGTAGCTCAAGGAAATGGCTGATAGTCTAGTGGTAATAAACATTCCACATAAAAATAATAGTACAGTTTGCAACTAATATGCAAGAGAGAATCATTAACTACAAATACTACAGTAATAAAGACTTTTTGTGCAAATGCAACCCAGAAAACAAAGAAAAGCACGGCACAGGATGATACTAAAATTCAAAAAACAAAACATAGGATGCAAGAGATCTGTGTCTATAAGTAAAACTAGGAAACAGCATGATTGGAAAAGAGCAAGATCAATATGGTATAGAGCATCTACAGTACATGTTGATACCTGACAGGGACAGCAAGGTCAATCTGGTACAGAGTGTCTATGTGCTGACACCTGACTGGGGACAGAAAGGTCAATCTGGTTTAGGGCATCTACGTACTGACACCTGACCAGGGAAAGCAAGGTCAATCTGGTACAGAGCATCTACGTGCTGATACCTGCCTGGAGCCAGCAAGGTCAGTCTGGTACAGAGCATCTATATGCTGACACCTGACCAGGGACAGCAAGGTCAGCCTGGTATAGAGCATCTACATGCTGACACCTGGCTGGGGAGAGCAAGGTCAATCTGGTACAGGGCATCTACATGCTGACACATATCTGGGGACAGCAAGGTCAATCTGGTACAGGGCATCTACATGCTGACACCTGACCGGGGACAGCAAGGTCAGTCTGGTATAGAGCATCTACATGCTGACTCCTGACCGGGGATGACAAGGTCAATCTGATACAGAGCATCTACATGCTAACACCTGACCAGGGATGGCAAGGTCAATCTGGTACAGAGCATCTACATGCTGACACCTGACCGGGGGCAGCAAGTCCAGTCTGGTACAAAGCATCTATGTAATGACACCTGAATGGAGACAGCAAGGTCACTCTGGTACAGAGCATCTATGAGCTGACACCTGACCAGGGACAGCAATGTCAGTCTGGTATAGAGCATCTACATGCTGATACCTGACCAGGGACAGCGAGGTCAATCTGGTATAGAGTATCTACATGCTGTCACCTGACCAGGGACAGCAAGATCATGCTGGTACAGTGCATCTATATGCTGACACCTGACTGGAGACAGCAAGGTCAATCTGGTACAGGGCATCTACGTGCTGACACCTGACTGGGGACAGCAAGGTCAACCTGGTAAAGAGCATCTACATGCTGACAACTGACCTTGAACAGCAAGGTCAGTCTGGTACAGAGCATCTACATGCTGATGCCTGACTGGGGACAGCAAGGTCGATCTGGTACAGGGCATCTACATGCCAACACCTGGCAGGGGCCTCTCCATCATAACCCTACAGCTGTAAAACATCAAGGCATAGGAATGACTCAGAACATTTGAGACACTAAAATGGGTTAATTTTGCTGATGCTGAAAAACCAAGATACATGCACATGCGCACACACATACACACAAGCAAAACACACGTGCATGCACATGTATACATACACATGACATAGTCTGGCACACATCTCTATGAGGGAAGTGAAAGAAGCTTCGACTGCGCAGCATATTAAAGAGTAGAAATAGTTAGCTGTAGTTATCAAAGAAACCTATTATTTCTATTATTATTATTATTTATTATTTATTATTTACATTTGTTGACTGGGAAAATCTGACTGGACACAGGTCCTTTTTCAGCGGAGGCCCGGGGAGAAAAGCTCCACAATAAAAACAACAATTATAAACAACAATTGATTACAAGTTAAAAGAAGTATAGGTAGGTTTTGTTTAACAATAGTAGTAAACATTTATAGTTCAAAATGAAATTATTTACTTAAATGGTACAACACTTGTATCATTGGTGCCATAAAGACTAGCAAGTATTTTAATAGCTGAGCTAGCAGCTATTACCCTTGACTAACAGTGGCTAAGATTACAGCTGAGATATAGGTTTGCAAACAATGTATTTGGCTGCAATTCGAGGTAGTTAGAGGGGTGGAAGAAATGGATTAGAGAGGATGGGAAAGAGATGTTAGAGAGGTTTGTTACAGGGGCATGTCTATTTCTAAACTTAAATAGTTAAAGAAATGTAGCTACACATGTAAATACAATCTGTAAAAAGTGTTCAATCAATAAACAGCGGATTATACAGTATTAGTTAGTAATCTCTCTACATTTGCAGGGCACTGGTTTTACCCTAATGCCAGGAAACAGAATAGGTTTTGGGCTTGTACTTGGGAGTTATTTATTTTATTTATTTATTTATTGACATTTGTTAACTGGGTTTGTCCAAATGGGCTTGTGGCCCATTTTCAGTGGAGACCTGAGGAGAAAAGCTCCAGTAGTACATTTTAAACAAGTATAAGTTTAAACAATAAAAATAATAATAATAATAATAATAATAATAGCAGTTACAGCAAAAAGATTCACATATGTTGGGTTACATTCATAAAGTTAAAGTTGCATTAAAAACAAGCTAAGTAACAATTTTACATTGATATAGTTCAATAGGTCAGCAATAAAAATGTTTTGTTTGCATAAAATTATGCAAATGCATAGTAGACACATTGGAGAGAGATAGAGAGGTGTAACGAGCTACTAAGTATAGTCTTTTTGTGGGTACATAAAGGGAAGGAAGACTAGGTAGGGTCATGGCAAGGGCAGGTTCTGGAATTGAGAAAATAAGCTTTTAGTTCATTTTTAAAGTGTGAGGTGTGGGAGATTGAACATAAGTCATGGGGAAGTTTGTTCTAAGCATGGGCAAGGGAGTGTTTGTAGAGTAGTTTGCCTACTGACCTTTTTGGGTGGTAGATATCAAGTAATTGTTGGTTAGAAGTATGGAGGGTCTGGGATGGGATGTAGATGGAGACTAAGGAAGATAAAGATGGACAGAAGGAGGGTTTATAAAGAATATAGTGTAGCATATGAAACTGATAAGATAGCAGAAATTGGGGAAATTCAAGCCATTGAAGAGAGTTTAAAGAAATGCAGTGGTGTGAGTTGTATGGGGAGTTAGTAATGAATCTGGCTATTTTATGGTAAGTCTGTTGGAGTTTGTTTAGAATGGAGGCCTGGATATTGGTAAGAACTGGGGTGGCGTATAAGAGGGAGGGGAGGAGGAGGAGTGCCTGGCCCAGGGTAAGTCTAGATTCAGGGGTTAGGAATTTTTTGTTCCAATATAGCAGACCTTGTTTCTGTTTTTTTTTTTTTTTATTCATTGGAGTATGTGTAGGCTGAACTTTAGTTCATCATCGATAATGACCCCTAAGAGTTTTTGTGTGGGTGTTGGGTTGGATAGTTGTATTGTTAGAAGATGTAATAAAAAAGGAGGTTTTGTGATGAGAAAGAGAACGGGGAAGGAAAATTTGGAGTTTGGTCATTTTGGGATTTAGGATCAATAAGCTGTGAGAGATCCATTGTTCAGTGGATAGTAGGGCCTGTTGCATCAGGGAGTGTAGTTCAGGAATGTTATTTGAAATGGATATAAGTGTGGAGTCGTCAGCATACTGAATAAGTGAGGATTTTTTGCATGAGGTGTAAAGATATTGGTGAAGATGTTAAACAAAACAGGTCCCAAGATGGAGCCTTGGGGAACACCAGTGGAGATGGGAAGGAAATGTGAGAAGGATGAGAGCCATTTGACAGATTGTTTCCTGCCAGATAGGTAACTATTAAACCAGGCAAGTGTGGAGGGGGATAGGTGGAGATTTGAGAGTTTGGATAGTAGTAGAGGATGAGAGACAGTATTGAAGGCTTTGGAGAGATCTAGGAAGAGACAGGAAATGAGTGTATTGTTGTCTAGGGCCTCTGCAATGATATGAGTGAAGGAGAGGAGGGCAGTGGTGGTGCTGTGGTGAGGAAGAAATCCATGTTGGGTAGGCGTAAGTAAGTGGTGTGTGAGGAGGTGATTGAGAAGCTGTGAGTGAATACATTTTTCTAATATCTTGGAGAGGGGGGACAGAATGGCAATGGGTCGGTAGTTTGAGGGGTCAGTGGAGTTTCTACTTTTATGAAGAGGGATAGTGAAGAAAGATTTCCAAAGGGTGGGGACAGTTGATTCCAGAATAGATTGATTAAATAGTATAGATAAAGGATAGGCAATTAAGTCAGCAGCAAGTTTGAGGAATGTAGGAGATCGATTGTCAGTGGAAGGAGAGCAAGGTTTTAGCTTGAGTAGTAGAGATTTGATGTAAGTAATGGGAACTGGCTCAAAAGAAAACCAAGTTGTGTTAGTGGGACTTGGAGGGGTGGATGTCGAAGTAGAGTTTGGCTTAGAGGTTACCAGATTTTGGATGGAAGAGATAAAGTGTTTATTCAGGAGGATAGCTGTTTCCTGAGAGGAAGAGTTAGGGAATGGGGAGGGATTAGTGGGCTTTCCAAGGTAGAGGATGTTGTTGAGAGTTGACCAAAAATTTCGAGGATTGGATTTGTTGTTAAGCTGAGAAGAGCTATAGAATAACATTTTGTCATTAGTATTATTTTTTTTTTGCAAGGTTCTTCAGTTGCCTGTATTTTTGAAGAAAAGGTGGTTGTTTAGTTTTAATCCAGGTTTTCCAAGCACAATCTCTTTGTTTTATAAGGGACCTAGTCTCTTTGGAGAGCCAGGGAGCATGATTTGATTTTACGCTGATCTTCCTAGAGGGAGCTAAGGAGTTTAGAGTATTCATGGATATGCTAATGAAAGTGCTTACAACATCATTTAGGGGAGGTGTTTTTGGATGGAACAATCTATGTTGTGGAGAATGAAGTTAAATTGGGATGAATTGAAAGTTGATAGTTTTAGACAGTCTTTGATAAGGTGGGGTTTAGGAATATAGGAGTAGTGTCTTAAGATGGTGGTAAGGAGATGATCACTGAGGGAGTCAGGTAAGGTGGTGGGATTGTGGTATTGGTGGGGGGAATTGGTAAGGATCCAGTCTATGATGGAGCCGGAAGTGGATTTTTTATGGAAACGAGTGGGAGATGTTATAAGTTGGTGGAAGCCATGTAGGTGGATACTGAGTTGGGGGGAGTCAGTTGTGAGTTTGGACCAATCAATGTTGACATCACCAAAAATAAGTGTCTCGTATAGTATGTTGTGTGAGAACCAGGATAGGATGTTTTCAAGTATGGGCAGATTGTTATCAGGAGGAAAGTAGATAGAGGCAATTGCAAGTTTTTTGTTGGGATTCAGATGGCAGTTGATGATGATTTCAGCTGGGAGGAAGTCAGGAATTGGGGAAGGGTATGGTGAGAGGTTAAGATTGTTTGAGTAGAGGATGGCCATGCCACCACCTTTTTTACAGGTCTATCAGATCAGAAGATAGTATAACCTGGTGGGAGTATTTCACTATTTGAGATTTGTGGCTTGAGTCAGGTTTCAGATAGGGAGAGGTGTGAGGGGTATTGAGAGCTATCCATGAGTGCAGCTCATTGACTTTATTTGCTAGACTGTGAATATTCAATGAGTAAATAGTTAAGTATTTGGATGGAGATGATTATTGTGACTGAGGCTGGTGACTGTTAGAGGAGTAAGATGGGGCAGTGGAGAGGTAGTTTTGGGGAGAGAAGAGGGGTCAGGGTTGGGATGAATATCTCCAGAACAAAGTAGGTTTTTAGTGAGGAGAGAGTGTGTAGTACATGCTAGATGGAGTTTGTATAGTTTTGACTTAGCTTTGTGGGAAGGTTTTAAAACCTGTATTATGGATAGTTTATATAGACTTGAGGTAGAGGTAGTAAAGAGATTAGTGGAGATAGCAAAAGATAAAGTAGTTGGATATATGTTGTATGAGTGAGAAGCTGGTGAACATATGAGTGGGTCAGAGAGACTGGAGTGGTAAGAAGTGGAGATGGAGAGAATAAGGAGTAGTGTAGAAGATATTAGAAAATAATACATGTTGGAATAAAATATGGTCAGATAGAGTAGGTAGAGACAGTGGTATAGAGAAAGTGGTGTTGACAAGATTGACAGATTAGTAAGGTGGTTGTGGCAATAGGCAGGAAGTGGAATTGTAGTGGCTAGTGGGACAGGAAGGGGAGGGATAGTTAGGTATAAAGGTACTTGTAATGGGGTGGGTGGGAATGGGGGTAGGGTAGGGGAGCGAAGTGAGCCCGAGCGTAGCAAGGGCGAACGGAGCGGGGCTAGCACCCTGGTCAAGATGAAGTCATAGAAACAATCAGAAAAAGATAGTGAAAAACTAGCTTGAGAGACAAGGATATAAAGTTTCTAAAGGTACAGTCGCCAGAAATAAAATAAAAAACATATACCAAGACATCACAAAGACTGTATGACAATGTAAATACCTACAAAAAAGGAGCCGACAATCATATGGTGTAGTGTAGCAGTTCTTATTTTGACATGTTCAAAAATCATTTTGTTTTTTTACCTCAAATTGCATTTGATCGAATTATGTCGTACCAGGTTGTCTGAACTAGGACAATGGTGAAGGTTACCCTTTTGTCCACTACTGTACAGTCTCAGAGTTGATATATTTAAGTAGTAGTGGGTGGTGAAGTTGCTGACCCCATGTAGGAGGTGTGTATTGAGGGACTTGCCCCTATGAAATGACAATTTTGTTACCATTTCTATAGTAAATATTTTGAGATGATTAATTTACATGCAATTTTATATATATAGTCTATTTTATAGTGGTATTACCTGTTTTCCCTATTTTTATAAGCTTTAATTGTTGGTTGCACTTCTTAGTTTAAGTTTTCTTAAAAGTTAAACTACAGGCTAATACATTCAAGAGTACTAGCTTTTGATAGCATTTATTCGAAAAAGTAAAGCATTTATTGTGTTTTCTGTCTGTCTGAAAAAATTTAAAAAAATATATATATATTCTTGTTCTCCTAACTTTCCTGGCTAGTTGTTCCAGTGATCAGGTTTTGCTGATCCCTGGGCTTTGTCTGGTTCTTGTACTTTTCCATTTTCTTTGTTTGGTCAGGGGGAAGTTTCTTTACTCACCAGTGGGAGTGGGGAGTACTGAGCTGCCTGTTTGTCCTCAGAGGAGTGGTTTAAGACAGTAACTTGTAATTCATTGGCCATTTTGGGTCATTTCCTGCCTTTTCCAGCCCCCTGCTATAAAGCACGCTTTGGCGGGCTTTTCTGGCTGTAGAGAACTCAGCACAGCTCCTCGTGGTATCCAGCAGAGTTCCTAGAGCAGCAGAGACCAGAAAAAGCAACTTTCCAGATTTTAAGTATTTTTTCTTGCATTTTTCGACCATTTGTGTCATTCAACGACTGTTTCTATCTATTTTATAGTGGTATTACCTGTTTTTTCCTGTTTTTATAAGCTTTAATTGTTGGTTGCACTTCTTAGTTAAAGTTTGCTTAAAAGTTAAACTACAGGCTAATACACGCAAGTGTACTAGCTTTTGAGAGCATTTATTCGAAAAAGCAAAGCATTTATTGTGTTTTCTGTCTGAAAAAAATTAAAAAAAAAAATATTCTTGTTCTCCTAACTTTCCTGGCTAGTTGTTCCAGTGATCAGGTTTTGCTGATCCCTGGGCTTTGTCTTGGTTCCTGTACTTCTCCATTTTCTTTGTTTGGTCAGGGGGGAGTTTCTTTACTCACCAGTGGGAGTGGGGAGTACTGAGCTGCCTGTTTGTCCTCAGAGGAGTGGTTTAAGACAGTAACTTGTAATTCATTGGCCATTTTGGGTCATTTCCTGCCTTTTCCAGCCCCCTGCTATAAAGCATGCTTTAGCGTGCTTTATCGCGATTTAGCACAGACTTGCCACTAGAGCAGCATCGGGCAGCGCTGGTTTAACAAGGTTAAACTTTTTCTGGCTCCATAAAGTCTGTTCTTCATTTTTTCCCTTAGAACTGCTCTATTAGTAATCTAAACAGTATATCCCTTAACTAAAAAGCGCAGCACGTGCTCCTAAAAGTTTTTCTTCAAAAAAAAAAAGCTCAGCACTTGTCTTAAAAGCATCTTCCTTGCAGGTTAAGCACTTCTATATTATACAAAGTCCCTCACTTGCGAAACCCCCCCAGGAGTACCCACTTCCTTACTAAGTCCTCTCTTATTCAGTCTCATACCTAACTTCTTAATTTTTCTAGCATGTCGAAGGGCCAGATGCTGGCGTCCTCTCCTGCCCAGTTGGTGAATTTGGGAATATTGAGGCAATGTTACAATTGCCTCATGTACACAGACAACCCTCTCCTCCTCCCACATAACACAAATACTTGTGAGAGATGCAGCTATTTAGCCAAACTGGAGGCTGAGCTCTCTCAACTCAGGACTGGCAAGACCAGACAGGAGGAGAAGGCAACTACACACACCACAAAACCAGCCTCACATAATGCTACCACACCACTGAATCAAACACATAAACACACAAAGACATACTCGGAGGCTCTGAGTAAAAATTAACCTAAACAGCAGAGGCCTCCAAAGCAGACACCCAAGCAACTGCTACCTCAAGACACCCCACAAACAACACATAAACCACAAAATCAGTGTGCAAAGCAGTCACAGCCCTTAAGGCCAAATACAACACCAAACATACTTGTCATAGGTGACTCCATAGTCAGACACACTGACGTCCCACTCACCAGGCTGAACAAGGAGAGGGTCACAGTAAGCTGCCTATCAGGCGTTAGAATCCGCCACATAACACAAGCACTCAGGTCACTCCATGGCAAGTACAAATATGACACAGTCATTGTCCATGCTGGTGTGAACGACCTGAGACGTCTCTCCCTGGACTACATGAAAAGAGACATAGAGGAGCTCTCTGATTATGTAGCCCAGGCAGGTATGACCCTGACCCTGAGCAGTATCCTCCCTTCACCAAGAATGATGCCACAATATAGAGACAAGATGATCAGCTTTAACAATTGGCTTAATTTCTGGTGTCATTCAAAGGGGATCCAGTGTCTGTCTGCCTGGGATGACATGCTTGATAAGCCACGCTGCTTCGCAAGGGACGGCTTGCACCTGTCACCCCTGGGATTCCAGATATTGGCTAAGGCTCTTGCCACCCCCATAGTGCCTTTTTTAGGCAAGGCTCAAATTCTAAACCTACCACCCTAGAAAACAAAAATGGGAAGAAACTGAGGGTAATGCTGCTCAATGCCAGAAGTCTAAATCTCAAAATGCATGCACTTGAGGCCCTTCTCAGTATGGAGAACATCGATGTCTGTGCTGTAACTGAAACCTGGTTCAAGGCACCTGAGAGCACCCCAGCACTATCAGGTTTTACCTCATATCATGCGTTTCGGCCCCAAAACCCGGACTACATCACAAAAGGAGGGGGTGTATCCATATTCATCAAGGATACCCACACCTCCAGGTTGGTGGCAATGCACGAAGCTTCGGAAACCATCCAGGTGCAACTAACCATAGGCAAAACTGCTCTACAATTTGTAGCATGCTACAGGCCACCCTCTCAAATGCAGGAACCCCACACAGCCTTCCTGAAGACACTGGAGGGTATAAATGTATCTCCAAACACCATCATATTGGGTGACTTCAACTACCTGAATATAGACTGGGAACATTACTCAAGCCCTAACTTTCTAGCCCAACAGTTCCTGGAGTTCATAAATTCAAATGCCATGGAACAACTAGTCACTGTTATATATATACTAGATCTCATTATCACAAACATGGGGACAAAATGCTCCACACCGGAAGTATATCCCTCATTGGTGAGATCTGATCATAAACTAATCTCACTGGAAATCCACATCCCGCCCCCACCCCAAACAAAAAAGACAACAGTGAAGAACTTCTCCAAAGCAAACTTCACACTACTCAAGACTGGTGTGAAAACCTTCAAGGTCCCTGAGCCAGTGGAAACCACAACCCAAGCTGCGGAAGCCCTTACAAATGCCTTCTATGAACACCTCCAGGACTGCATGGATCAGGCAATCCCAAATAAAACCAAGACTCTTTCCACCAAGGGCAAACGTCCAGTCTGGTGGACCCCAGCCATTAACAAACTTTACAATAAGAGGAGAAAGCTATTACATGATAGAACAAAATCCATAAAAGGGAAGTCACCCCTGATCATTATTAGTAAAAAAATACGAGCAAATACGATAAAATCAACTAAGGCCAATTTTGAGAGAAAAATTGCCATGGATTCAAAAGACAGTCATAAGGCCTTTTTCAGCTATGTTAGGAACCTGGGTTGAAACTCCCAGATATGCTCAGAATTAGTCCAAAATGATACAAAAATCACTGAACCCACTGACATTGCCAACATACTGGCAGACAGGTTCAGTGCAAACTTCACCCCTCTCCCCCCTAAAGGAGAGATAACTATCCCAGCAGAGTGTAGCCTCCCAGACATCTCAAATGCGCAGGTGAAAGCTGCTCTCTCTAAAGCTAAAAATACAGCATCAATGGGACCGGATGGTGTCCCCGGCTGTGTGCTACACGAGCTCAATGAGGAACTAAACCCACACATAAGGCAGCTGTTTAATCTCAGCCTTACCACGGGATACGTGCCCAAGGAGTGGCGTATGGCAACTGTGGTCCCACTCCATAAAGGCGGTGCCTCTATGGACCCTGGAAATTACCGCCCCATAAGCTTAACAAGTCTAGTCTGCAAAGCTATGGAGAGGATCATAATGGAGCTCATAAACAAAGATATAGGGGACTTGCAGACATTGGACCTGACCCAGTTTGGCTTTGTAAAGGGCAGATCTGCCTTTTGAACTTGGTTGACTTCTTCGAAACAGTCACCAAGGCTATTGATGAGGGTAAGGCAGTCCATACAGCCTACCTTGACCTTGCAAAGGCTTTCGACACAATACCCCACTCGGGTAATGTAGAAAAACTTACCAGCTTATATGTAAACCCATATGTCACAATATGGGTTGCAAACTGGCTTAAGGACAGAACCCACAGGGTTAGAGTTGCTGGCGCTATGTCAGACTCCAAGCCGGTCACAAGTGGTGTCCCACAGGGCTCGGCCCTTGGCCCCCTATTGTTCGGCATCTACTTGTCAGAAGTACAGGCCAACATGGGAGGACTTTGGCTGACAAAGTTTGCAGATGACTGCAAACTGGGCGCCATAGTGGAAAGTGCATCGGACATGGATATCCTTCAGAGGGGACTCACGGAAACTGATAGCTGGTGCCAGAGCCATGGCCTGAAGTTAAACGCCAAAAAATGTATAGTCATACCCTTCGGGAAAAACAAGGTAACCCCAAGCTACCATATAGGTGGCAATCCACTAAGCACAGAAGAGGTTATCAGGGACCTGGGGACCCAGGTTGACAGTGGCCTTTCTTTTGACACTCACGTTGCTAAAGTGGTTAGAAAGACCTTCTACATTGCCCACCTGATCATGAAGGGATTCACATCCAGATCTAGTGAGGTCATTGTTCCCTGTACTCTTCACTTATCAGACCAATGATCGAGTACAATGCCCCATTCGGGATGTATCTCACCCGACATCTGCAGCGATTGGAGAGACCCCAAAAGTTACTCACCAAAAGGATAAAGGGACTCCAAAATCTGTCATATGCTGCCAGATTGAAGAAACTCCAGCTCTATTCAGTCGCATACCGTCTGCTCAGAGGTGACATGTGCCTGACATACAAGGCCATGTCCAACCTGGAAATAATGGACATGCTCCACCTCAAAAAATCCAAATCCACCAGAACCACTAGAGCAAGCGACTTAAACCTTAGCACGGATATAAATAGGATGTGCTGGAGGGATAGATTTATCACTCAGAGACACCCTATGCTGTGGAATAAAATCCCAGTCCATGTGAGGCAGAGCACCTCGCTGGCTCTGTTCAAGAGAAATCTTGACCTGTGGATGGGAGATCGTAGGTTTACCCTGGGAATCATCTCTGTGCCATTGCTGGACAGAGGCACAACAAACTAACAGGCACAGTATTTTTTCATATAAGGGGTGGCGTAAGCCACAAACCTTTGGGCTAGGCTTATAAATGCCTTAGGGCAGATAGCCTAGTATAAACCTATGAACCTATGAACCTATACATATATATATATATATATATATATATATATATATATATATATATATATATATATATATATATATATATATATATATATATATATATATATATTCACTTTATAACCTCAAAATCCTGAAACCTCGAATTGTAGAATCTCAAGCCCATAAAGTGTAAAATCCAAATACCCGAAACCACAAAACCACTAAACCTTAAATCCCGAAACAACAAAACTGTGAAACCCAAACTCCAGAAACCACAAAACCTCAAAAACACACAACACACACTACACAACATGTACAAACACAGACACACACATCTTCTGACACTGTCAAAAACCAATACAACACACATGCACACAACTAAACAAACACATACACCTACCCTTATATGCAGGGGGTCAAGCCCCCCTGCACCCCCCATGTGAGGGACTGTGCCCCCCACACCTCCTCTACTTAAATATTCTAATTCCAAGGTCACACTACATACACACACACACGAAACACCACCACACATACTGCATCCCTCTCACACACACACATCACAGTAACAACACACACTAACACACACTACAGCCCCTACCCAACACCCTTACACATAAACACTTACCTGAATTCATGAACACAGTGTAACACCAGAACAGCTAATTCAAAATCTCCAACATTCAAGATTTTGAATTTCGCACTTCTGGGGTTGTGATGTTCCGATCTTTCCACTTTATGGACTTGAGATTCTGAATTCGATATTTCAGGATTTCGAGCTTATGAAGTGCTTCTATAGATATATGTATATATATATATATATATATATATATATATATGTATATATATATATATATATATATATATATATATATGGGTAAACAGATCTATTATCATAGACTTGTTTGCATGTAAAAATCATTGATTGAATAGTTGATCAAGCCATGCTATTGTTGAGTTGCTAAACATTGCCTATAACATACTTCTGTGTTTTTTTATTTGTTTTTCATTTTTCTGACCATGGAGTTAAGTTCCAGAGGAGTGAAAGGAATTCTCATACACAAAGAATGAGCAGAGAGAGAGAGATTGTAGATTATGGCTAATGTTACAGAAGATTGTGCTTACAAGTCTAGGTATTGTCATTACAGTGTCCTCTAATTGTATTATCCATTAGTTATCTTTAACCTATTCAGTGGTGAGGAATTCATTCAGGGTGTTACTTGACACTACCAAAGTATTTTCTGCTAGTTTTTTTTTTTTTTTTTGTATTAATTCCAAAACCTTTTTCTGATCCACAAAAACAGCCTCTAATGTTCACAGACAATTATTTTTTGCTGTTATGGTTGATAGTCTAGAAGTCTTTCTCTGTACAAGGAATGCATTCTGGGAGGTAGGGCCATTAGTCTGTTGCCATTGTCTCCACATTTTAACTCTGTTCGTAACTAAGTTTTAAGTGTGGGGTATAGTCAATGGCATTTATATCCCTTAGGTTTTCACATAATTTTTGAAAATAGTTTCCCTATAAGTCATTCAGGACTTTCAGAAATTCCTTAAGAGCTGATGTTGCATTTATTTATGCTAAAATAATATTTCAGTTCATAGTATGCAATTGGGCCAACAGAGCCTTTTTGAAGGCTTGTGTGGATATGCCTGTAGCATTCGCTGTTTGTTTTAGTGCTTTCTAAATGAGAATCAGGTAGTTACTGCATGATGTTCAGTTAAAGTATATGAATGCATCAGTCTTGATATATACTTTTCTGGAATATCTGTAAACAGTGTTTGTAGCAGAATATGATTTCCTGTAATTATAGTAGAACTTGCTGGTGTACTGACTAGTGATAGCTTATGTAGTGGCAGTTTGTTACAGAGCATTATTTCATTTGACTTCCTTTATTTGATCTTCAAATCCCCTAGCCATTAGAATCAAATTCTTTCTGAACAACACTTTGAAGGTAGGTATAATTGCCTCCTCCAAAGTCTGTAACTGTAGTGGAGAAGAAAAATATGCAACTGCTATTAAAAACTTCCTGTATACCACAATGAAAATTTAGCTCAGTGGCCATCCATTTGGATACATCTTCCTCTGGAGTATGGTTTGGCTTCCGCAATCTGCAGAGAAAATGCTGCATTACCAAGAAGAGTGCCTCCCTCCCTATTCTTTCTTCACTTCTGTTGGTGTAAAATCATTTATAGCAGTGAAAAATGGAAAGTGACTATAAGGTGACAACCTTTGCCAATACTGCTGTTAATGCAAGGATGACAGAAATTCCCTGATCTAACCAGATCTTAGCCATGTCCAATTTGTTATTGATACTGGCTTTGTGATGGCATTATAAGTCTGTGTCTTACTGACAAACTGGATATATGCATGCTGTGAAGGTTCTGCACTCATGCTAGCAACTGATGCTTCTGTCTGAGAAAGTGTAGTCCTTCCTGGAATTTGTCGAATATTAGAAAAAAATTAGCATGCTATAAAACCAATTAGAGTCTGGTTTTAGGAGAATACGTCATGGATGAGTATAAATCACTAAGAAGCATACATTTGTTAGATATTGACTTCTACTGAGACAAGTTAATTGGCTAGCATAATGCTACTTCCTGTAAACTACAGTTTTGTATGCTTTACCAATGTGAACTTGATATTTTTGTTGCTGGTTGCCACAACAATCTATACTTGTCAGTGGGTCAGCCCATGTATGACTGAACTGAAGAGTAATGGAGAAATAATGCATGTAACTGGGTGGTGATCATGAACAGCACTTAAGAAGAGCATGTTTTAGATATAAATGAGATAACTAACCACAGACTGTAAGTCATGATATGGGAGTGTGTAGAGAAGTCAGTACAGCCTAATTTAGAATGGCCCAGGGCTGACCATGGTTCATTTGCTCAGAGGTTCATAGGTGTGTACTTGGCTAATAACCACAGGAGCCTTTCAAAGCCTTGTCATGCATCCCAAATGTATCTGACAAGATTTAGGAACCTTAAGACTATTTTAAGCTGTATATGTAGGCTCAGGATTGGGTGGCCAAGCATTTACAAGCTGCCTCTATCCATTAGGAAAATAGGTGCCGGACCAGGGGTGAATTTCTGATTTCTCCTTCCACTGGTCCAAGTAATGCTTGAATTGGGTTAAGGAAGAACTCTGCTTCATACGGGTGGGAAGCCTAGCCTGCTGAGATCTTTGAGAAGGGATAGTCTCTGAGACATATACTTGCCCCTCCAACATGTCCTGTTTAGGTCTTAAATAAAGTTTAAGTCTATTGACTAAATTATTCTTATGCTATTTCTTTGTTATTTGGTTTCTGTAGTCATTCTGGTCAGCAGCTGCATGTTATTCTAGTGTTTGTTTAAGTGTGTTTATTGTATCCTGATTTCATTCTCCTTCATAAGGGCAAATGTGCAGGTGAAATGGTAACAGAGAACTGTGACTCAGTTTGTACTACAGACTTTTTATCTCCATGTCATATCTATAAAGAAACCCTTTGGTCTATTATGAAACGTGAAATAAATATGTACTCCAAAATGTGTTAATAATTACTTGTTTCTTTTCTTATTTGATAACCTCAAGTGTACAGGATGAGAAATCAAAGTATCACTGGACTGATGTCTCACTCTGTAAAAACTCAATGCAGAATCAGTCAGAGTTAGCAGGAGATAATCATATTTAAAGGGGTTGGTGATTGGTATAATGGTTAGGTTGTTTACCTCACAGACACAGCATGCAGAGTTTGATTTTCAGAAGGGTAAGTAACCAGTATTATGTATAAACTAAAGCAATCAAATTCCTAAGAAAAACAAATGCAGCAACAGTACTGGTACATATATATATATATATATATATATATATATATATATATATATATATATGGATCTACCTGACTTGGTCGACAGTTCATATGGTCGACAGTCATTTGGTCGACAGTTCATTTGGTCGACAAGCAGATTTGCCCCTTCCCCAATGTTGTGCAACCCTGGAGTTGATATATATATAGTTAGGGGGGGTGTGCGGGGGGTGAAGCCCCCCACCTTAAATGCTTGTCGATCAAATGAACTGTCGACCAAATAAACTTTTGACCATATGAACTGTCGACCAAGTCAGGTAGATCCGAATAAACACATTTGCTAGAGGAGCAGACAGGCTCAAATTGGGAGACAGGTTATCAGAATTGTATTTTTTGGGGAGGAGGGGAGTTGTGATGATAACAATAGCTCTATAAATATTAATACAGAGCTGGAAAGCAATGGCCAGATTAAATATAAGAAAGATAGTTCCATTGTACCATGCTTCTAATCAGTTAGTTCCTTCAAATTCACCAGAGGCTCTATAATTAATTTTATCACCATTTGAATATATCATAATGCACTTTTCTGACACAGAACACAATAACTGTAAAAACGTGATGTATGTGATCTGTACTTAAACTAATAGGTATATTTACTAGATGTTGAGAGCTGAAATATCATCTCCATTTCCTCATATGTCTTGGAAACCACTTTCTGCCTCTAATGGCCAGTGCATTTACTGATATGTAATTCTTAAGTGGTAACAGACAAATCAAAGATTTCTGAGTACTTTTGACAAAATATTTCTTACCAATGTATCTATTTTATCAAGAGGAGAGAATGGCTTTTTTGTAACTGAATTATTTCTTCCTCCTTGTAAACAATTTTCCCAGAAAGTCACTAAACAATTAAAAAAGTACAAATGTACAAGTAAACTTGCCATAACAGTAGATGCTTGAATGATCACTTCTGCAATAGCCTTAGCTATATTGGTTATATCCTGCTTTGGATATAACAGCTAGCCAGCTTCCAAAGCTTTTGGGTACCATGTATGCATCCAAATCATCAGTCAGCTTGAGCTGGTCTGACTAAAAAACAGGTTTGGGCTCCAAGTAGTTTAGGGCTTTCATGCCAGCAGAGATAGGGAGGCTGAGACCTGAAAAGACAATACTAGAAACATCAAAAATAAGTTTTTACAACCTGGCATAAGCAACACAGCAAGAAATAAAAGGGATGTAGGGAAGGAGCGGCTACTGCAGCAGTGATTATTCTAACATTTAATATTAGTGTAAGTTTACATGCACAAACGTATTATGTTCATCATATTGATCACCGATGCAGTAGATTACCCTACTTTACTACATTTGGAAGGTAGAAGGAGAAGAGTCCAGGACCCACAGGAGAATAATCATAGCAAAGCCTGATTTAGACCTTGCAAAGGAATCAAGCTTATAGTTCTTTGAGAAAGTATGTACAGGGGACCAAGTTGCTTCTAGAATACTTCTAGAAGCTAACCCTTTACAAAAAGGTATAGATAAAGCCAATGCCCTGGTAGAGTAGGCCTTGACCCTGCCTGAAATAATTTTGTTGCAGTGAGTACAATAAAAGGAAATAAACTTAGACAACCATCTTCCTACCTTCACAAAAATGAACAATTGATCCTAAGATCTGAACATTTTAGTTATGGCAAGAAAGTACCTGAGTAAGTGTGTACAGCTAAGGTATGGAGAATCCTTTCTCCCTCAATTTTAGGTTCAGAAAAGAAAATTGGGAGATGGATAGTTTGCTTTAATGTTAACTCGGACACCACTTTAGGCATAAAAGAAGAATTAGTTCTCAAATAAACCCTGACCCTGTGGAAAATGAGATAGGATTGACTCACCATAACAGCTTGAAACTCAGATACCCTTCTTGCAGATGTTAGAGCAATCTGTAAAGCTGTTTTCTGAATTAAGAACCTCAAGTCAGCCTAATTAGCTGGTTCAAATGGAGCAAGTATTTCTTTAACACAAAATTAAGGTCTCAAGGAGGGGACACTCATTTTTTGGAAACCTCTTATGAAAAACCCCTTTCCAAAAATTTTGATATGAGAATGCATTGCAAGAGGATGATCCATGGGCAGTCATGCTGAAATGGCCAGTAAATGAACTTGGATATCACAGAATGAAAGGCCATAAGATAATAACAAAAAAAAAGTAAAACCAGAGAACAACTAGCCTTGGATGGATACTGGTTATGGGTTTTGCAAAAAGTAGAAAACCTTTTCCACTGGCTAGCATATGGTTTTCTTGATGCAGGTTTTCTTGCGCCTGTTAGTACATGCTCCATGTCCTCAGTAAATAGGCACTTAAAGGGAATTAAGATCCTAGCATCCAGGCAGTCAGCTGAAGCTAATTGGGGTCACAGTGTCTCAAATACCCCTGGTCTTATGTGAGTAGATTCAGTCTGTGAGGAACCTTGTGATAATTGCCCCTGTCCATTTCAAAAAGGGAAAACCACTGTTGCCAGGTCCAGAAGGGGGTTACTTCAATGATCTTGTGTGATTCCTTCTCAATCTTCAGAAGTACCCTGGATATCAGTGGAAAGGGTGGAACAGTATCATCCAGGCCTTCTTGCATGGAGTCTTGAAACAGAAGCTTGACAGCTGATTGTTCAGAGAGGGGGCAAATAGGTCTACTTGAGGAACTTCACATAGAAGGATAAAATCTTAGAAGACCCCTGATCTAGTTTCAGTTTGCAAGTCTGCCCTTGTTCATTTCAGCTTGTCTGCCACACAGTTTTGCTCTGACCGAATGTAGGATACATGTAAAGTGAGACGGTGCTGTGAAGATAAATGGCAAGTGAATATGGCTAGCCTGCAAAGAGAGCATTGCCTGGTTTCTCTGTTGCTTGTAGATGTCCACAAACCTATGGTATTTTCCTGTAATGACCTTAAGAGGTCAGGTTGACAAAAATGATTCACAGAGTTGAGTGCCTTTATCAGGGCAAGAATCTCTTTTATGTTTATATGAGTGCATCTCTACTTGATGTCCTACATACCTTGAACATTTTATCCTTCCTAAAACTGCTCCTCAAGCAAAGTCTGAGGTGTCTGTGGTGACTGTCGGCTTTGGAACAGGGAGAGAGAAGGTGAGACCTGTAGTTAAAGATATTTGTTGTCTCCACCAAGTGATTTCTCTTCCAACAAACCCAAGCACTGGGATTTGAACAGGCCAAGGATGTTGATGCTGGGACCAAAGAGACTCCAGATACCATTTTATCTTTTTCATGTTAAGTCTTGCTAGGGTTATCATGAGAATTATAGATGCCATGAGATCCAAAATCCTAATGTATTCCCTCATAGTCACTGATGTCTGAGTGGAAGATGATAGAAATAGATCTATATATAGATCTATGTTTTACTGTGGAAGAAAAACTCTTTGAACTGAGGTGTCTAGTTGACTCCTGTATAAAGGAGTCAAAAATACTTTTGAATGCTCTCTTCGAATTCCAGCTCATGTAAGAAATTTTTGACTCAGTTGAGAGATTCCTGACACTGTAAAAAAAGACTGCAAAGATAAAGAAGTCATCTAAATATGGGAAAATGTGAATACCCTGTAGCCTGTAATGAGCTACAACTGGAGCTTGACACTTTGTGAACACTCTTGGTGCAGGGTGGAGTCCAAAGGGTAAGACAAAGAACTGATAATGTGATCTAAACACACCTAACCTTAAGAAACCCCTGAAGTCTGGATGAATATGGATGTGATGGATAAGTATCTTTTTAAGCTAGTGTTACCAGGAAAATTGAATGAGAAAGAAAAGGTAACAGGTTGTGAAGTGACAGAATTTTCAACATGAGCCCTATCACAAACAGGTTTAGGTCAGAAAGCTCATAACTGGTCACCAATCATTTTCTTTTTTTGGCACTGAAAACATTCTTGAATAAAAACCTTTTCCCACCTGGGAAAGAAGATCTGATTCTATCACTTATCCCTTAACCAGCATGTGAAGAACAGGGAGAAATAAAAGGTCTGGTGTGTTTAATGAAGGATTACCCCTGGAAAGGAGAAATTTCTTCCCCCACACATCTGTAACCTTCATGAATGATCTTCAGAACCCACAGCCTGAAATTATCTGTTGCCAATAAGAAAAGTAGAGATTCAGACTTTCTGGAAGGTGTGATGAAAAGAGATACTGCCAGCCCAGCTAGCTGGAATTTTGTAAATAATTATGTGTCATTTTTAAATATCAACATGATTTATATAGAAGTGTGACAAAAGGAGATACCGCCAGCACAGATGTTTGGGGGTTTGTAAATTGTTATGTGTCATTTGTGAATGCCAACATGCTTGATGTAAGATGCTTGTGTTATAAATGTATCAGAACTGTATGTCATGTATATATCAAAATAGGTTTGTACAGACAAATGTTGAAAAGATATTTTATAAAGTACTGAGCTTAAAAATGGATCCACAATGTGCCCTGCTGGAAGAGAACAGAAATGTACATACACTATTGTAACTATTTAAATGTATATATTTTAACAGTGGAAAATGGAACATAGAGAGTTAACGTCATTCCAGGAAACCTTCTGAAAAACAGCTGAAATTAAATTATTTTTATGGCAGCAAGAGACAGAATGTCTATACTAGAGAGCTCTCTGTGTTGTCTTGACGGTGAAATAATTACTAGGCTTGAGATGTGGAAGTGTTTTATTGATTTATGACTTCCAACAGCTGCACAGGGCTCAACTCTATAGCTATGCTAGTGGGGAGTCTTATTGGGGATCTGGAGAAAGAGAGGAGAAACCAGCCCCAGACTGACTGTGGTCTCTGTGTGCTCTTAAGGGAAATTGCACTAGATGCAAAGAGCTGCGTCTGGAAAATTTGTGTGTGTACTTGCCATCCACCCAATGTACACCCCCCACGCGAGGCTCCTTGATTACTGGTCCAGTGGTGGGGCAAAACAGATGGCAAAATAAGTTGCTAGGGATGGATGGAGGTGGGGATCAAGGTCCTTTAAATAGTCCTTCTGACTTTCTGGATTGTCCTTGGTTTTAGGAGGTTCTAGAATTCATTTTAGAACACCCTTGCCATTTTCTTCTTAAATGTCTGTTTACCTACATTTTGTTAAGACTGTTTATTTTGTTTTTTTTTTTTTTTTTTTACAAAACTGGCTGAAGGGTTAGAGAATTCATTAAAAAATGTGGAAGAGGAAAATGTTATAGATTCCCTATATTAACATACCACTTTCATCACACTTTTTGACCACCTCTGCAACAGAGGGGCAAAAAAACTAAATCCCTATCCAAAGGAGAATTTAAAATCTCATTTTTAACATCTTTTGACAGGTTCTGAGAATTCAGCCCGGCAAACCTCCTCAAAACTGGAAATCTGTTCAGACACATGCAACAACTGGAATGCCCAGAGGGATACTTTATCAAAGGGATACAAGGCCTAAACAAGATGTGATGTATGGACTGACTCAAAGCACTGTCACTGTGCTCAGTATCTTACAGTCTGCTAAGAGGTTACCTGTGACTGGCAGACAAGGCATCCTCTGACCCATTACTAATGGATTTATTGCACATCACCAAAGCAAGTAAAATGGCTTCAGAATTACTTGTTCTAGGAACCTAACACTCTAATGCAACATCAACAGAATGGTTTGTGGGGGGACAGGTATATTTCACAGAGGATACCACTGCTGTGTAACAGACTCCACATCCACATAAAATAAAACTTCATCCCAGTCCATTTTCAAGCACAAATTTGATATATGAATGGGAAACTGAAAGTTTACCCCAGGTCCACCCCTCTACTACTAATTGACAGATGCCATTCATAAATGCTTTATCCCATGCATGAGTCCCCTCAAACTATCTATGGTATGATCCTAGTCATTCTCATTAGAGGTAATATATAATTATCGACAATGGGATGGGTAAGGCCAGTCTATAACCACATGAGATAGGTTATTTTAAGCACAAAAAGGGAAACTGGCTAGGCTTAAAATGGCCCACAAGAGCAGCTAGACTGGAATAGCTCTCAACTAATCAGGGACAAATTTCAACAGAATCAGGGAAAAAGCCAGAAAAAATCAAGGACAATCAGGGACACTTTTAAAATATTAGTGCTATTAACTTGAAACATTCACAGAATCACAACATATGCATTAATGTACTTTTTCTGAAGTAAAAGAAGTCTACAACTCTTAATTATTGTCATTATTTATTAAGCGAAATTCACCAACTTTCCTCCAAACGTCACCATTTTAGGAGGGACTAACAGGGATGCAGCTAAAATTTGAGTCAAAATCAGGGACATCCCTGAAAATCTGGGACAGTTGAGAGGTATGCCCTGGTATTTTCATATGAACCTATAAAACAGTACCAGCGGTCATAGCCCAGAAAGAAGTATCAACAGAGTCTAACACGCACTGTAAACAATGAGTAGTAACTTGTATAATAGAAGAAACTAAATTATTTAAAGCGGATAAAGCAGATTTTTCTTCACAAAAAGAAACTGTAGGTAAAACATTCCTCTTTCTTTCACAATTAGTCAAATCGAACTTTTAACACAGGAGCCTGACAATTAAAAATTCTGAAAATCAAAGTTGCAGACACATACATTTTTCCCATACTTATCAATAATCTTCTCATCCTTATCAGAAAGAGATTGGAATTGACTAAATATTTAACAGCAGTAGTAGGTGTTGGGTCAGGTTTGGGAAGACTGTATAAAAACTGAAAAGACTGAGGGACTTTATACATTCTAGCTACCTTTTTAGGGGCTGCTGGATGACTGTCAAGAAAACTGCAGGCAGCAACATACACATCCTCCAAAGGTGACAAAACTGGAGGAATAAGTGAAGTTTCTGGAAATTCTTTCTGCAACAGCTTCTAATATTTTTGGAGGGACTGAGAAACCTCAAGTCTTCTCCAATCAAAAACACTGGCACATTCTGGAAGTAGTCTCAGAGAAAGAGAAACCCCCACAAGAGGAATCAGACACTGAGCTCTCCAATGAGTCTGAATTGGAAGTCTGCGGAGAAAACCCTGTATCTCTTCATTCATCTTCCTGTCCAGATTCAGAATCTTGAATCTCTTTAGAAACAGATGCATCCATCTTTCTTTTACCAGAAACTACTTTAGAAAAAGAATCAGCAGCTTGAGTTAAACTCCAAGCCAGACTCAGAAAACTACTCCTGTCCAAACAAATTTGAGGAGGACTAGATATATATTTAGTTTTCTTTTTCTGTTTGACAGGAAAAAATCGGTCCAGTAGTGTTATTAATGGCAGCAGCAGCTTCCCTAGGGATGGGCACAACATTCTAACAAAATAGGGAAACCATTCCTGTTCTCTTTCACAGGACTGGCAAGAGTGGCTCCTGCTTGCCCATTGAGAGGACCCCAACAGCCATAGAGGACAGGGCTAACCCCTAGTCCATAGTGGCTATAGGTGCTATATACCAAAGGGATCCAGGGTAAAAGACTAGTGGTCTTAGGTACAACTAATGACTAATGTCTAGTCACACACCTGTAGCTGAGGCAAATTGAGAGCCTATTGTGGTGACAAAGGTGTTTGTTTAACTTTTTCTTTTTGCAGTTGCAAGAAGGAGAACTGTGGGACTGGAAGTTTGTTATGTGGTCGAGCTGAAAATGATGCCTCTTTGCAGGGGAAAACAAGCACTTTTTCACAAAAAAATAGTAAAAAGCACTTTAGAAACACGTTGCCAGCCATCTAAAGTAAAATAAACACAATTACTCCACAGAAAAAAACGGTTTCATATATTTTAAACATCTTTTAAACTGACAAGAAAAAAATAGCGCTCTCATTTAAAGTACAGTACAGTCTCATGACAGTCCATTAAAATACATACTCCTAGCTTTAAAATAATTTTGCAGAACAGGAAAGTGTTCTTAAACAAACAGTTTGTAAAATGGAAGTTTTTTTCCCAAATGGAACTTACCTGCACAGCAAAGGAACAGCACAAGTCGACTGTCAAGCCTTGAAAGCCTCAGATGAGTATAATCTTTAGCACCAGGAAAGATGTGATGGGCCTGAAGACCAAACAGGTCTTTTAAGACAGGTCAGCTTGAGCTAACTGATGATTTCAGTGTGTGGAAGGTGCCGTGAAGCTCTGGAAGCTGGCCAGTCATTATATCCTTGGCAGGATATAACCCACATAGCTAGGGTTACTGCAGCAGTGATCAATATTATGAATAGTCATGTTTTACAGTTTCTATAAAAGTCCTAAAATGATTTACAGGCCAAGATGGCTAACTGAGAACAGCAACTGATGAAAGCTCTATAACTGAAAACTTTTCTCTGACAGAATATCTAATCAGAACATTAGAGTTTGGAGATACTCAACAGCTATTTATATTCACTAAAAGTAAGAGAAAATATTTATAGCTTGAAATCCTTCAAAAGCTATAATTTTCCTGTCAGAATTTCATCTGCTTGTTAAGGTGAGAAGAGACTTCAACATGAGTAACTCAAAAAATGGTACTCAAGATTCTTCTGTTTAAAAAAAATATCCTGTCACTAATATCTAGCATGCAGGGTGTATTACGAAAATGTGACATACCCGAAAAATATGAGGGAGAAAATATAATAAACTTCTTAACAACTTGGCTGCATAAAATGTTACATTTACCTGAAATTTTATTATTTGGGATTGAAAGGGCACCTAAATCCTTGAGATCACCTTCAGAGAAGGAAAACTTATTGCCACATTTAGTAATAGTTAAGTTTATATCAACATGGAAAAAGACTAATTATTAAAGAACAATAATATATATATATATATATATAGAGAGAGAGAGAGAGAGTAAAGCTCTTTGGTCTTTGGTGTTTCCTGCAAAGATCAAAATATATTCAGATACTCTGTACTACAATTAAACCATTTTTACATGCAATTCCCCTCTTCTCTAATCACTGATGTGAAGTGGGGGGCTATAAGCCCCACAGCCCTGCTACTCAGTATATACTGTCACCATATATTAGTATACTTCAGAGTGGGGGGAATCCTCCAAGGTTTTGTAACCATGGACCTTGTATTCCTCTGTTTGCACATACAGTCAGCCTCAGTGTTCTGCAGATTAAAATTCTGGTCCTCAGTAATTCAACAGGAACCAATTAAAGTTTTGTGATGTTTATAAATGAAATGAAATATGCCTTAGAACTGGCTTTCATAATTGTTACTACAGTATTAGAGATTTGTGGCACATCTACTACAGTTTTGCTACCTTTAGAAACACATATATGGCAGATTTTGTTACATTTCAGTCAAAATAAACACAAACATTCTACATATCCTTACAGATCTTAATTAAATTGCATCTATTCTTTTTTTCAGAGGGAAGAATATGCTGTTCATTTATGATTTTACAGTAAAGCATTTATTTTAAACAGGTGGTTTAATGCAAAAACTATCATTTTATCCTAAGAATATACTGCATATATCTATCTATTTATCCATCTATCTATCTATCTATGTATCTCTCTCTCTCTCTCTATATATATATATATATATATGTGTGTGTGTGTGTATATATATATATATTTATATATATATATATATATATATATATATATATATGTAAAGAGAGCGAGAGAGAGAGAGAGAGATAGGATCATTCAAAAAATCAAAGCCTACTAACCTTCAAATGCGGAAAGTTATTTTGCTAAGTTTTCATGTCTTTTTTTGGGGGGGGGGTGGATACATTTTTCCAAAACTGTATGTTCTTTGAGTTAGTATATATAATTTTCAGGGGTGTGGGGAGTGCAGGGGGGCTTGCCCTTTGCAAAAAAAGTTGTTATCTTATGGGGGGGGGGGTTGAGGTTTCAAGTTTCATCCAGATCTGTGTTGATCTTATTACACTTTGAAGTTTTGAATGTATACCATATATATATATATATATATATATATTTATTTATTTATTTATCATTTGTTGACCAGGAAAGTCCGACTAGGTTCCACAGTGCCTGTTTTCAGCGGAGGCCCGGGGAGAAAATTCTCCAGATGCATGTCTTTGGAATGTGGGAGGAGGAAACCCAAACACAGGGAGAACATGCAAACTCCACACAGAAGGCACCCCAGCCGAGAATCGAACCGGAGAACCTCTTGCTGTGAGGTGACAATGTTAACCACTGCACCACTGTGGTTATATATATATATATATATATATATATATATATATATATATATATGTGTATATATATGTGTGTGTGAGCATGTGTGTGTGTGTTTGTGCGTGTGTGTGTGTATGTGTGTGTGTGTGTGTGTGTGTGTGTGTGTGTGTGTGTGTGTGTGTGTGTGTGTGTGTGTGTGTGTGTGTGTGTGTGTGTGTATATATATATATATATATATATATATATATATATATACATATATATCTATATGGGTCTACCTGACAACGCCGAAAGCTGACAATGCCGACGATGAGAACACTGACACCAGAAGATCGAAAACTGAGATGACCGATGGATGAAAAACCTGATGCTGAGAACACCGACATGTGAAAAGGCTGTGTATGTATGCGGTAGTGACGGACGTTAGGGTTAGGGTGCGAGTAAGGTAAGTGTGCGATATTGACATACTCTAGGGATAGGGGGGGTTAAGTGAGTTAGGGTTGGGGCACGGGTTAGGTGAGTGTGCGATAGTGACAGTCTTTAGGGTTAGGGGCGGGTTAAGTGAGTTAGGGTTAGGGCGCGGGTTAGGTGAGTGTGCGATAGTGACGGACCTTAGGGTTAGGGTTTGGGTTAAGGTTATAGATAGTTGTGTATGTAAGGTTTAGTGTGGATTTGTAAGGATTTTGGTGTGCTTGTGTTGTGTGTGTGTGCTTTTTGGACAGGGGATTTGTTTTGTTTGTTGATTGTCGGGATTGTGGTGTGTCGGGCATGTGAGGTTTCGTGTTTGTGAACTTTCGGTTATGTGGTGTTGGTGATTTTGTTGTCGGTGTTGTAGTGCGTCGGTGTTGTCAGGTAGACCCATATATATATATATATATATATATATATATATATATATATATATATATATATATATATATATATATATATGCATGTATTTGTGTATATATATATTTATATCTATATATATATATATATATATATCTATATATATATTTATATATATATATATATATATATATATATATATATATATATATATATATACACACACACACACACACACATATATATATATATAAAATATATATATATATATATATATATATATATATATATATACATATATATTTATACATACACACACACACACACACACACACACACACACACACACACACACACACACACACACACACTATAGACCACACAATATCTTGCTAACAGAAAATGGAAAATGTCAAACTGTTTTAGATATAGCTCTGCATAGATAGCAACCAAAATAGGCCAAAATCATCAGTTTGGAAGCAACTTTTGAGGAAATGCCAGTAAATGTATGGTTAATGTTGGGTCTGATGGATTTATAGTTGGCATTTCTAGGGGACATAGACTTCATAAAATGTATTTTAAGATTTGTTTTCTTACTTACAATGAAACTCTTAATAATTTCTCCTTGAACAATGTTCATGCAGTCTAACTGTAATCCTTTACATGTAACACTTTTCCTCAATGTACTTTGTCTGTTGTAAATAATGGTTCATTGAAAATAATTTCTCAGGCTTTATGATAGATATAAAATATAACTAATAGTTCATAGGTGTGTACTAGGATAACAACCAGTGAAGCCTTTTTAAGCCAAGTCATGCATCCCTAATCTCTGATAAATTATGGTACACTTGTAAGTAAAAGCTGGGCTTGAGGTGAAACACTTATAACCAATGGCCTTGGAAAAGAACCATTTACAGGCTGCTTGTGTCCATTAGGGACATAGATGCCAAACCAGGGTGAATTTCCTATTCTCCATCCATTTTCCCAAGTTAGTGTGGAATTCTGCTTCATGTGGATGGGGAGCCTATTCCACAGAAGGTGTAGTCTTTGGAATATATACTTCCCCAGCAGATACTATTTATATCACAGACAAGGTTTAGGTCTTTAAAACAGGTAATTCTGGTGCTGTTTGTTTTTCAGTTATGCAGGAGGTTCATCAGAGTAGTGTCCAATGATGTCTTGTTTTGCAGGCATAGATCTCTCCACAACAGCCTCTAGGAGACGAAAGACAGGGGTAGGGCTTTGGGATGGTCTGCATATAACATATTTACAGCTTACATTCATTTATTGAGGAAGTTCTGTGGATGTTTCAGCTGTTGTATGTGCCTAGTTATGTACATACTAAAGGGGGCATTATAGGTCTGATGAATGCTGAATACCATGGAACAGTGACCTCCTTTGACTTGGATGCCATACCTTTATAAGATGCACAGCATAGAATGATTTCCTTACTACAAAAAGCACATGATGGTCAAGGAGTTGACTACCATCTGTGTGTGTCTCCAAGTCCCTTGACTACTGGGTTGACTCCTAGAGGTGTGTTGTCAATATGAGAGTTACCAGGGGTGGTTGACTTTCCAAAGGATACTATTATGCCTTTTTTAGCATTTAGTTTTAGTCCTTGGGTCTGACACCAGTTGTTTGCTTCTATCAGCATTTCTTGGAGAATGGTAGTGTCTGTGTGGGATACTAAGACTGCTCCTAATATGCAATCATTTGCAAATTTGGTTAGCTAGAAACCCTTGACATTGTACTTGAGTTCAGAGAAATAGATGCAAAAAAGGAGTGATCCCAGGACCAAACCCTGAAGGACTCCTCTGGTAACTGGCCTCTTTGTAGAGGTAGATTCCTCAATTTTAACTTCCTGTGTTATGTCTGTGAGCCAGCTGGCTATATATCAAGTGATATAAGGATTTATACCTAATCTCTTGAGTTTGTCAGTAATGCCTTGTGTGTATTGTATCAAATGCCTTAGCCAGGTCAAGGTAGGCGGTGTGAACCATTTTGGCCTTGTCCATTGCTTTGGTGACCTTTTTAAAGAAGTGGTTGAGTAAGTATGATCTGCCCTTGATGAAACCAAACTGGGTTGATTCTAGTGTCTGGAGGTTTCCTATGACATTATTGATCAGCCTTTGGCAGAGGGATGAAGGTCGCTGTTCTCATCCGTGAAGCATAAAAGGCTTTTTGGAGGTTATGGTTAAATAATAATTCCAGAGGGCCTTATAGGTTATGCTAATTAGAAGACTGATGGACATATTGTTAGGGCCCATCGATGTCATGTTATTGGCCTTAGAGAGAGCATTGACAACCTGTTTCCTAGTGATAGTAGGTGGAGTTATATTTTATAGCATTTCCTGAGGGGAGGCTAGGGGTTGGAGTGGGATAAAGTTAGAAATGAATTTTTCTGCCAGTAGGTTTGCTATATATTCTGGCTTTGTACAGGTGACTTCATAAACAATGATCTCTGCATGCAATTATGTATTGTCTTTGAGGTTGTGGACATAACTAAAGAATGCCTTGTGGTTGTCCTTGAACTGGGATGCCAAATTTACCTCAGTTATGGCTTTGGTAGACTTTATTTGTCCTCTGAGTTGTTTGTTTAGATTGATGAGAGCACTTTTATCCTGCTGTGTGCAACATCACCTACATTTTTCCATTATATTCTTCCTTTTGTGATTTCACCAAAGTGGCTTGTTTTTTGAGTTTGTTCTGTTCTTAGTCTTAATGGATACTGCTGCCTCTGTGCAGCTATTAACATGCTTGTATATGGTTTCTGTGAACAATTACTCCTAGGCAGCAGTGTTCTCAGGGTTTAAGAGAGCTTGAAAGTTTACCTGGTTATCACATAATAGTAAGAAGTTCCTGAACATTCCAGGGTTAGCTGGTATTCCGGGTTTTATTTTTACTTCAAAGGAAACTGTTTTATTGGTCTGACCTCACAATAGAGGAAATTGCATTGGGGTGTACAGGATCATGGTCAACATATATATCTCTGTGACTGCACATTTCGTGTCGTATATGCTTCCTGGTTTATAGTAGGGTAATTAAGTTGCCCATAAATATAGTATTGGGTTTGATGATGAGTGCTTTCAGTAAGCTTAAATATGTGTTATAGGTTTCCTGGGTCATAAAGGGGGACCTATAACTTGTTAAGTAGTGGTGTGGGATTTTTCCTATGGTGATTGTAGATATGCTCAAGAACATCATCCTGTTTGAGCAGCCTTGAAGTATATTTACTTTTGATGTAAATTGAGACACCTTTATCTTTAGTCCCGGCCTGTGTAGTAGCTGTTCTAAATGTGTGAAAGGCATTATAGCCTTGCACTACTGGGGTGCTCTACACAGCTTTAAATCACGTCAAGTGATTGCACAGATGTCATCATTCTGTAGTGTGAGGATAGTTTGTAGGGAGTGGAGTTTCTTGTTTAGATTCCTAGTGTTGAGTAGTTCTCTATTTTCTTACATGTTACGTACTAACATATAACCTGAACGGGGGAATCTGGTTTCACATATCTTATAATGCACTAATAGGCTTTATTTATATTCTCTAATGTCTTCTTCAAGGTGTTCTTTAAAAATTGCAAGTAAGAAAGATGAAAGTGAGAGGTAAGCAATACACAATTATACATCTTTCACACGCTGCAATGGACTTCTACTACAAACTGTACGCGATTACAAATCCGTCAGGGATTCACATCATCCATATCATATCCAGTAGACAATGTCATTGTATCCAGCTGAATGCCTGAGCAATTTCTATACTGAGAAAAAAATATTGACAAGTGACGTTATAACTGGCAACACCTTTCTGGACACATTGGCCTCCTGTCATGCATTAACAAATTTTGTCTGGCATTTCCTAAATCTTTTGGGTATCCACACACAAAAGGAAGCTGTCAGCATCTCAGAATATAAAGTAGCATTCCCTTTCAGTGGCTCAAAACTGATGTGTTCTTTTTTTTATTTCAGCATGAGAATATTTTCCCTCTAGTGTTTTTGTGCATTGCATATTGAAGTACATGGACTCAAATTGTGTAGGGTTTCTTCAGTCCACAGTTGCAATATCTCAGAGAAAGAGCACAACAGTCTTTTTTGATTTAATGCTTGTCTTTCTCAAAGTGAAAGCACCTTCAGAATGTGACTATATAACTAACACGTGTGGGAACATATGGAGGACTTACCCCTCTGCACAAAAGTAGTGTGTTTTGTGCTGTTTTGATCATAAGTTACTATTTCTTTAGTACGTGTCTTTTGAATTTTGGTGGTCTCATGTTAGTGAGTTAGTGTTAAGTTTTCTAATTTTGATCATTTATAGTAGACCCTACTCCTGAAGCTTAGGCTTCTTACTTATGCCTATATGCTCAAGAAGTGAGCTATCAACACATAAAAATATTAAGCAGGTTACTCCATCACCTTAGTTCCCAAAAAGGAAAAAAAATCTGACGTTAAAACTTAAATATTTTTTCAGTTAAGATGCAGCAAAATGTGAAAAAATGTATAAAGTTTGTAGCTGTTTTATCCTTTAAAGATGCAGCAAAAATATAAAATGGGATAAAGAACTGTATTTAACTTTTATTTTTTTTCTGCCAAAATGCAGCTGAACTTTGTGAAAAGAAACTGTTTCAAACACATGAACACACATGTACACATACACACACACACACACACACACACACACACACACACACACACACACACACACAGAAATACACAAACGCTTGTACATACATATACACAATTTCATACTGCATCTCATAAACACAAACACACACACATATACACCCATATGGACATACATATACAAATGAATAGACATATGCTTGTGCATACATATAGAGACACATGCACACATATACACACACACACACACACACAATCATAGATGCAAACATAAATAAACATGCATGCAAAATGACAACATGCGCACGTGCTCGCACGCGCATACACACAAACACACACACATATGCATATTTGTATATGGAATGCTCTGAGACACCAGAAAGAAAACAATTGATCTGTTTGATTCTGAGAAGGAATATTAGTTTGTCTCTTTTCTTTAATTAACCTTCAGGACTTGGGCTATTATAAGTCTATCAAGGATGGGAGGAGTATGCATACTATTGGTCCTATAAAATGGAGAAATATGTGCTTGTCAGCTGCAGTAGTGACATTTTCATCTAAAATAAGCTCTCAGCATAAAAACTAATTGAACGTGCAAACAGAATAGACACTCACCCTTTGTTACTTGAATACTGTGTATAAAAGTTTTAATGTGCAAACAAAAATCTTTTAATTTTCAAAGTTTTGCCTTAGAAAAAATAAATCTCATGTAACAAAAATAAATCCAGTATTTTTGTGGAGATAATGTAAAATATTTTATATCCTTCGATTGGAATTTTAATGCCATTTGTATTCAAGTGAATTAATTTTAAAGTATGTGGAGACATGCTTGCTTCAAAAGAAAACTAAAAGGTTTTATTCAAAAACATTCAGCAGTGAGAATGCTATCTCTCTGTATGGATTACATCTGTGAACATTTGGCTGTCTGAATTTGAAAATGGATTTCAGACAATGCAATCTGATACAGGTTAAGGCTGTTATCCTGTCTTCCTATAATGATTGTGTTTTAAGAAGTAACTTTAAAACTATATAATACATACAATTGTAAATAACTATAGAAGTGGCAGAAAATTGGCAGCAGCAGTAAGGAAAAATAAAGAACAATATATTCAGTGATGCTCCTTAGGTAAAACAAAGCCCCTTAAAGAGCTCAGCAGGAAGGGAGAGAGGGCATTCAGCATCTCTTAGGCTCATACCTCTTAACTTCATAACACATGTCTGGACAAATCCTTAAATAATGGGGGGACAAAGACCCCAAAATAGGGACAGATTTTAAATATTGCTCTTATAAACTTAGAATGTTGTTAGAATAACATGTTTTATGTTAGCCCGCATTTTCTCGAGGATATGAAGTCTGAAATTTGAATGTATGTCATTATTAAGTGACTTCAATTCTCTGTAGTGTGCTAGGAACTTGGTTAAGTTAGAAGGAACAGACTGAAAATATGAGACAAAAATCTGGATATTCTGAGGAAATCTGGACAGTTGAGAGGTACGTCTAGGCTAGTACCAGGCATATTGAGGAACATGACAGTAAGATTGGATTAGTAAATCTTCATTATGAGAAAAAGGATCTCAATCTGTAGGTCTTAAAGTGGCCATACAAAAAAAAATTTAGGTATCAATCAGACTGAGAAGAGGAATAAGAGAAGTTTATTAGTGCATTTTGATATATTTATTTTACTACTTTTAGAGCAATGTGATCTATATGTACTACAGAATTGAGATTGCAGCTATTAAAGTATAAAAATCTGGCCTACAGTATACACTAGATATATATTTTTGATAACCAGCAAGCCAGACACAGAACATGTTTAGTGATTTCTGGTCCATTTTTTTCATGTGCTTTTTATTGAGTAAAAATTTCTCACAAAAAATTATAATATGCACATAGACAAACCTGAACACATAAATTAATACAAAGACACACAATTTGTTTTCCAGAAAAAAATGACAAGCATTACAAAAGTACTGTCTTGAAAAAAACTGAATAAAACTTAAACTTAAGTAAACTATCCCTATCAAAAAGGGGAAATACCTCAGACTTAAAACTTAAAAATTAGAAAACTCACTCAGAAATATTGATAACTCACTGTTTTGTATTTATCTCAACTTCATTTAACTTATAATATCATCTAAATTTGTTCCAGGAGTGCTTAAAGATTCCCCTGCCTGGTTTCATGAGTTTGTATTCCTCTGTGGTAGGCTGTAATATTGTATTTACAGATATCTTCTGAATTCATACAAGATCTTCTTTCTGGGCCTGTGCTAATCTCATTTGAACTCAAACTTTTAAGAGTAAAACAATTGCCTTGTCAGAACATTTCCACCCTTTGTCTTCACCTCTAATAGTGCAGAAGCAGAATGTCCATGTCTTTGGGACCTCTTTAGAAAAGATGTTTTCCCACTCCTCTATTATCACTTTCCAACAGTTTGATATCACTCTTCATGACCAAAACATCTGGATGTTTCAAGCATCTGTACTATCATGTCTCTGCCACCTGCCCTCAACAACACCAACTATCCTTTCTATTTGGAGTCGGATCATGTACCACCTATGCACTCACCTTATGCAGGGGTCCTTGTAACCAGGAAATACCAATAATGATCTTCTTGTGCTAATAATAGATTCCCATCTTTCTCTGCTAAAGTCACAATCCTCCATTTCTTTAATTTCTCTATCTTACTGCCATAATTGCATTTGACCAAAATTTTGTGAAGTTTGCTACAAATTACCTTCTTGTCTTGGCCATATTCCAAAACAATTAAGCAATTCCCTCCCATGGAGTTCAGCTCCTCTTCCTTCTCTTCAGTTGCCATAAACCACTCCTGCACTCCTTTTTCCACTGCTTGAATTGGAGCCAGTCCCCAGTGGTAGTTGATATTTAGTCAGAAAACTAGTTCTGTCCAGAAATACCAATATCCTCATATAAAAGGGCAGCACATAGTTCCAGTGATCATAAAAATCTATGGGAAAACTGCAACATTTAGATTTGATCAATAAAGCTGACAAAGGTCTGACCAATAAAGTTTTCCTTGCTAATATAATCACTCCCATTTTCCATCCTTGCCTTGCTTGACTATAACCTATTATTAACCAATCATTTCCCCCAATTTTGAAACTTCTTCGTTCTTAAGCTTAATCTACTGAAGCTCTCAGGCTTCTCAGTCTGCTGTATTTTACCTCTCTTTATCAGGTAGCAAATCCCCCTACATTTCATCTGATAACATTCAAAGACATTTCATCCCCCCTTGCTCCCTTGACTACACACTAGCTCAACCCCCCCCCTTCTGCCCAGGTTAGATTAAGTAGAACCATTGTATCCGAATGAGTTCTAGACCTGGCTCCTCAAGTAGTGGGATTGCTAAAAAACAGAGATTTGTATTGCCACCAGAGTGCAAGGAGTGCTCCTAATCTCCTACAGTAATACTCAGTGCAATCCCAACTACTCCCCATGTGCATCATAATCATTCTTTCATTTAGTGTGTTCCCAAATACTAATGTATAAGTTGAACAGGTTAGGTCCAAAAGCCACCTTAAACAAACTCATTTTCTGCACAATAGTCAGTCTATTTAACTAACTAACTTAAAAGAGTTGTTTACTTTTTTTGAGCATTGGTCCCTTGGCCGCACTGGTAAAATCAGTATGCTGAGAATAATTCACATCATGCGTAGCACCACTCTGTTCATCAGTTTACTCAGCCATACCACCTTTCCTGTTGTGTTGCCATGCAGATCCTTGACTGGATTTTATCCTCTATCATTTCACTTCATCACTGTCTAAAACCTCATAGGAGTGCTTGTCAGTGCATCCATCTGAATCTGTGGAAACTGAGGAACTCCAGCTTGAAATATTAGAGGCCTGAGTGCCTGTTCCACCTTCTCTTCCACATTCAAAAACTGCATGCCACTCTGTTTGGTTCTGTACATGAAGTTACCTCCCTCTCCTCCTGTTTGCAGCAATGTCCATATCTTGTTGCTGCAGGTTGGTGTCTTGTTTGTCATCAGAATTCACTAGCATTTCTTCTTCCACTCATCTACTCGCATGCTGAGAAGAGGGTCCCTTTGGAAGACAAGGGGGGTTCTTTGAGACAGAATTTCCACTTTATGCTATCTACCACAACCACAAATTCTTCTGTGCAAGTGATCCACAAAATTATCGATTACTTCTTACGTTCAAGTCAAATCTCCTTGTAAGCACTTCTTATTTGGAAAAGTTCCCTAGAATAGTCTTTGTAGGCAAGTATTAGGTGAACTTCAGCTTTTACACCATGAATCAGGTGCATGACATAAAGCAGCCATTCTTTAGACGAATAGGCATGAATCTTTACAATCACCTGCTGAGGAAATCTAGCAGCATTACATTTAGTACCAATCCTATATAGTCTATGTCCCAGTCCAACTCTGTAGGGGCATTCAAAGTTCATAAGAGTTTATTGTAAAAATAGGTTTGCAAATCCTTCTCTGACACTTCCTCTTGGATGTCTGTCAGTGCCACATATTGCCCCTACGTTGTTTATTTTCTAGGCTGTCCAGCTTTGAGGTGAGCAAGTTTACATCTGCTTCCAAGGAAACAATTTTCTGCTGCTGATATATAATAGTTTGTGATCTGTCTGGACCTCTTCCTGTAGCTTTTGGACAGTGTCCAGTATTGCTGTGACATTTTCCTGCTTTTTTTTAGCCAGCTCTGCAGCCTTTTCATTTCCAGCAATACTTTTTGCAGGAAGCCCATACTTTTAGTGTGCATATGTTTATCTAGGTGTTGCTGTTCCATCCCAACTCTCCCTTTTAAGTGAGGGTCAGTATTCAGTGCTGCATTATTGTCCATTATGGCTTATGATGCATTTATTGGGGTTAATTTGCTGTGAAAGCCTTATAGCTAGGCAAATTCAGTGCTCCATGTAGGGCATTCTCCCCTCCCTACCCCATTCTGATCCTTTTTAAAAGAAAAGCTACTAATTATTGTGAGTAAAGAAGCTATTCCAATCCTTATTAGAATAATTTGTATGGCAAAATTTTGATAAAGAAGCCATTTCTGTAGTGAATCTCTTTAATAATAGTTGAGTAAAAGCAGCCAACACTATAGCATAGAAGGATAAAGTCCTGACTATCACTCAGTTGGTTCGGGGTAGATTAAAGGCCCATCCAGTGGAGGAACTGAGGGGGGTGGGAGGGAGTGATGACATGGCTTCCTCTACCTTTCTTCCTGCGCTAGCAACTGTAGGCTTTACCATTATCGGTACCAGACTGCTCCTATAAGACCTGCTAGCATATCTTCCCTCCCAACCATCTTGCTTGAAAGGATAAAGTTCCAAGTCTCTAATGCAACTGCACAAACAATTTTTCCTTATATGTGTCAAGTCTAAACTAACTGAAACTTCAACAGGATAAAACCAACCAGTCAAATCTCAATGAATCATAAAAAAATGTATGTATATATATATATATATATATATATATATATATATATATATATATATATATATATATATATTTTTTTTTTTGCAAGGGACAAAACCTTCCTGCAGTGGTTACATGGGGCTTTATATTCCCCTCCCTTACTTACATATTTGCTCTCCCTGTTGAAAACAAGAAAAGATCACATAATTGAACCAGTGTTTGTACACAGATGAACACCGCACTGGCAGTGGTTTCATATGAGAACAGTGATCTGAGAGTACTGAATCAAGGAAAGAATCAACAGGTTTAAACTCATCCACTTTATATGCAACCAAGTATAGGGAAACCCACAAAAATACTTTTTTCTTCCTTTTGCATTCCCTGTCACTTTGCCATTGCCTATAGGATAACCCCACACATGTTTTATATCCCTCAAATCCTTTGCAGGCATTTCCAGCACTTGTAACCTTTCCTCATGCACTGTTTCCTCTGCCCCTTTGGTAATAAAAAAGCAAACTTGCATCCTATTTGCAATATTACATTTATATTAAATCTCTATACTTCCTGTAGCTGATAAAACAATCCAAATGTATTTTTGCCAGTTTTTGTTATTACCTGTTCTTATACTTACTACATTGTATAAATGTCTCTTTTGTTATTTTCTGTTACTTGTACTGTTATGGAAATGTGCTTAATTTTTTGTAGTTTTACTTTAATCATGCAATTTTCTTGCTTAGTTGTACTGTGGAGCATTTCTCCCCAGGCCTCTGCTGAAAAAGGGCATTAGCTCAGTTGGACTATCCCAGTCAACAAATGTCAAATAAATAAATAAAATAAAGAAATAAACCAGATGCCGTGTCTCCTCCTCAGGGTCTCAGACATTTCCAATAGCTGCCAGAATTCCCCTTTCTCCATTCTCCCCTTTCATGTTGCTCCCATTGATTTTCCTTCAACAACCATGTCACCTCTGTTCTTCATTATAAGAAGATATGCTAATCCCCACCTATCTCTCCCTAATTTTCTGACAGTAGCACCCTAATTTTTTGATGGACCATCTAGCTTCACAAAGTAGTCTCCAAAGCAGACTGCGGAATTTCTTTAATCCTACAACAGGCTTGTTTTAGTTGTCCTCCTCCAAGCAGAGGATCACAGTTTGGTCCTTGTTACTACACTGTTGAGTGTATCAAGTGCTCCAAACAACCCCTAGTGAACTGTCTTGCTATGTTTCTGTATAAGAATACATTTGATCGCAAACATCTTAACTGTACCTGTCTTCTCCCCTTTTAATTCATTAGTCTTTAAAGAAATCCTTACATCCCTCATCATCTTCTCCCTCATGAGTATAAGTCCAGAAGCAGCTGATATACTGGCCACCAATACTTTTTAAAGGCCTCCGTTTACCATCATCTACATATTATTCTCCTGGAAATTGATTGTTACACACTTCCTGAAACAAGCTGCTTATACCTAACCCTTGCATAAACCACTAGTTAACAGAGACAGCTTTTGAATTTCAAATGATATTAGCCTATCTACCTTGTGCTTTCCACCAAAGTGCTTCTCATAAACCAAGCCACAGCCTGCTATTTACTAGCACTTCCACAAAAAAAAAATAAATCCCCGACCCTCCATCACCATGCTTGGCAATAGGTTTTCCAATTTGTTAATAAACCCTTAAACCATAATCTTAATATCCAGGTTCATCGGGGAGATTAGATGATGTTTTCCAAGTTCTCTGCTGTTGTCTAAATTTTAGCAATCCCACCACCTTTGCTGACTGCATTATTCAGGATTTGGACATACCTCTCTGATGGCATTAGAATCAGCCATCTAAGTCTCTACCACTCTGTCTCTGAATATCAGGAATTCCACTGG
The DNA here is from genome assembly GCF_019279795.1 of Protopterus annectens. NCBI lineage: Eukaryota > Metazoa > Chordata > Ceratodontiformes > Protopteridae > Protopterus > Protopterus annectens. The sequence continues at coordinate 65,682,602 of NC_056734.1, forward strand.
GAATCTGTTGGTCCTCCAACATTCCATCTCTTCAGTAATTTCATGACCTTTATATCAACTCAGAATTAATCTCCCTGCTCCTCCCTTTCTATCTCCAAAAGAAATCCACACTCTTTCCTGCCTTTGTTCCATACAAATTCTTCACCTTCTTCCCTGTTGTTAACGATATAACATTCTCTGAAAGTTATCTAATTCACCCGTTAATCCTCTTGTTTTCTTTAATCACATTTCTCCCACAAATATTTCCTAAAACAAACTTTCCTTTCCTTTTTATTGGGCTTCCAATCTAGATACCTTCCCATCCTGTCATTCCAAAGGTACCAGACATCACTCCAGCAAAAGACTTCCATTTCCAGTACACACAGTAGGGTGTCTTCCAGTTCACATTCTGTCAGAAACTCCTTTCCCTTATTCTCATTACTCCATGTGTCCTCTATCATATATAACCCCAACTAGTTAATCCTCCAGTTCCCACCTCTCAGCTTCCTGCAGTTTCTGTCTGTATTCATCCCTGTCTATTCTCTGACTTCTAAATACTGCTTTAGCCACAAACCACAAACTACCACAGGTACTTCTCTTCAACACATTCTCTTGCACCTCAATTAGTTTCACATGCTCCCCATGTCATTCCATTTTTAAGTAGCCCATCTGCATCCTTGGAAAACACCTGATTTAAATTTCCTCTACTCTTAAGTATCACAGTGGGGCATGGGCTGATATACCCCTGAACCTAAACACCACTTCCTGCACTCTTGCCTCTTTTGTCATTATAACTGGAATATATTCATCTGGCAGGCTTGCATCAAGCACTTCCATTTAAAAACTTATATTCCTTCAGTGAGCCATCTATGTTACTTCATATGATAATACTATATTTCTATTATATTTAGAAACAATTATATCAAACGTTTCCATGAACATTCAGTATTACGTCCACAAGGACTTAAAGTATTATATTTTAAAATATAAATACTTTCTTTATATAATTATATAACAAATGATGTTTATTCTTAAAGTCAGAGTTGCCAACACCCCAATTAACTTGTTCTAGGATGCTGGCTTGCAGAGAGTCTGGATTGCTATTGTGAAACAACTTAAAATGCATGGCAACAGGACTAGCAACTTTTCCCATTTTTATGTCTCTAATGTGCTCCTGAAATTTCAATTTAAAGTTTCTCTTAGTAGAAATACAGTATTTATGTTTTAGATATTAATTAATTAGTTGTGTTTTATAATTGATAGTTAATGTATGTATAAAATGGCACTTTTGTCCTTACTGATATAGTCCTAAATGGCATTTCTTGCCGAAGCGCTAGAGACTTGAGGCGTTCTTGTTAATAAAGTGCAAGCTGGTGAATTTTATATTTGTTTTTACTAGCCTTTTTGTCATATTTTCAGTGATAACAATGAACTCTGGCCTAAACCTCTGTTTCACCCAGTTCCTTGCCAAGCCTCAATAATATCATGCTACAATAAAAACCCACATCATATTCACTTGATCTCTAGATGCCCTCACCTTCCACTATGTTTTCTTGACTCTTTTTCACAGATTATTCATCACCCAGTGCCACTGCACCTATCGTCCTCTGTTCTTTTTTCCAACCTGATTATGATGTATGCTAGCTAAGCCCCACCTTTACCTCTCCACCATATAGTTTAGATCTTCTTCTTGGAAATCTAAATGGCATAACTTTTCTCACCAGCTTATACCTACAAAATGCTCATCATCTCAAGTTCCTACATGCCATTACCAAGTCCATTATAAATTCCTATCTATCTAGTAATCCCTTTCAGAAACTCATTTATTCCCTAAATGTCCTTCAACAACTCCTCCTCCTCCTCTGTACATACATTTTGACCCTAACCATGTTGTCCCCTAATAACTAAATCCTGCGAGGTAATCTGCATTAAATTTCATTCTTACTATTCACCAGTGCACACTTTGTACTGTGTCTCCCCTTATTATTCTTTCTATGGACAAACTTCTCATATGATGCCTTATTCAAAACTTCTCTTCCTACTTGCTCTTCCAAGAGCAGATTTATCAGAAGCCTGTGTCATGACTACTGGTCTTTTCTCTTCTATTTCTTGTCTTTTCACTCTGATACTCTCCTCCTCACACACAGGTCTATTACAAGTAAAACATAGTATCATTCCCTCAACCATTTACTAAACCAGTTTTGACATGCAGACAAAAGGTATTGCATCAAGCATATCCCATACTCCTGTAAGTAATACAGATGAATGCATAAATCATTAGGTATATTTTGTACAAAACATACAGATAGCCCAAGAATATTACAACAAAGTTATATCACGTGTTGAAGCAGTTACAAAAACATTCCTGAGTAGAATTTTAAGTACACATTTTTACACTTCTTTGCTGAAGCAGGCCTGGGATTCCTCTTGGAGGTTGCCCTCACCAATTAAGAAATGCCATTATAGAATAAGGCTTTCTAAATCCTAGTCAATGACTTCATTACGTGAAACAGTCAATGAAAAATACTTCTATCAAGAACTCTGTCCAATATCCTAGGCAGCTTGCAGACTAAGGTATCACGGTAAAGTATCAAGGTATTATGCCTTCTCTTTCAGTTACATAACTTACTTAATTTTATGTTGCACCATGGTGTCTTTCTTAGCTATTCATTATTCTTACATTTTAATGCTTTAGAATTAAAGTAGAAATTCAAAAACTTAACATTTTGTATAAGTAAAGGCACATTTTTAGACACATTACAACTAGATACATTTTCTATATTTATTCATGTAAATAAGAAACAGTATTAGAGGAATCTGGTGTATTCACTTTGTTAAATGCACTTTCTTCACAGGAAAGATGTACCACTGCTCATAAACAGCAAAATTGCAAATGAGTTGTTACCTGAGTTTGACATAAGGTCTCCATAACTTTGAGTATGTTCTGTAAGTCAAGACAAAATTAAATCTTTTACTTCTTCTAGCAGAGTAAGTAAATACTTTTTAAATATTTTGTTAAGTTACACTTTGATGTGTGATCAGCTAAAGTTGGCTCAAGTGGTGTTCACAATGGCTCAATCATAATTTTGCAAGGACAGAATAATTATTAAAATAGTCTACCATTATACAAAAAATATGTACACAAATGTTAAAGAACTCAGAGTAGACATTCTGATATTAAGAATGATTTGGACATGGGGATCTTTATCAATAAATACATTGTACCTTCTGGTATCGTATTAGGGACGTTACATGAGCAAGGTTAGCTCATACATGTATTACCGAGTAAAAGTGATAAAAACACCTACTGACAGTGACAGACCATTGCACCTATCTTTCTCCCTGATTTATTAATTAATAAAAACTTTAGCCAGTTGTATCATTCTTTGAGATATGTTTCTCCCATTAAGCATATGTTTACATTTTGTGTGTACATCATAATTATTAATGTCTGAAAACACAAATTGGATATCACCTAATCTGGTCAAACCACTAACTTGTATAAAAAAGTATTTTTAATGAATTAAGATAAGCACTTTCATCTTACCTAATTGTAAAACGTCATCAGATAAATTACGAAAACAAAAAAAACCCCAAGTAAATAACCTTAGAAACATCATGTGGTTACTAATCTTTTCTTAAAGTTGCATACAACACCATTCCAAAAATAACTATACATTTCATATTAGCTATATTTACTTTTAAACTCAAACTTATTTAGATGATAACATTTAAGAATTAACAATATTGACCTAAATTATACAATAAATCCTAGTAAAAGTACACACAGAATCCATATCTCCCAACCTATCAGTACTTGATTGTGAATATGCAACAGATGTATTTACCTATTTAGTGTTTTAAGCTTTCAAAGGAGTGTGGTTGGTATATGTTCATTCAGGCCCAGCCAGTTATATGCATTCAAAAACAATTGCCAATATAGCTTTCTTTTTTCTAGTAATAATGGCCATGGATGTCCTCAAGCATTCTGAATTATTTTTTCAAAGCTATGAATTTGAACGTATGTTCAGGGTATTCCTTTGTGTGCTTAAGAAGGGCATTAATACTCCTTTCTTTTCTGATATAAATGTGCTTTTATATGTGTTCTCTAATCTTATGTTCAGTTTTTTCTATATAGAATGCTTGGCATAATTGGCACAGAGCCATATACATTGAACCAAGACTATCACAGTCATACTTCCCTTTTAAGACAAAAGGATGCCCATTTATCACTAATTGTGTACCTGTAAGAATAAATTTACAGTAGTTACATCTACCACATTTATTCATAGTGGGGTTTTTACTAACCAATCCATTATTTTTCTCAAAGAGATGTTTTAAAATTTATGCCTTTTCTATAGATAGTAATTGGTCATTCCCCTTTCTTTTCACTAATTGTCCTATCGTACTGCAAGCGATCCCAATTTTTATTCAAGATCCTTCTGATATCTCCACTGTCTAAATTAAAAGTAGTAATAAAGGAGTTACAGTACTCATGGTGGGTATCTCCATCACATAACTGATTATGCTCTAATACCCCTTCTTTTTTCTTCACATTTATTGTGTAATAGGAGTACAAAATGACCACTATTCCTTTTACATTTTACTTCATAAATCAATCCATCAACCAAATCCTCGGGGTACCTCCTTTTTAAAATATACCTCTTAAAACAGGACACTCTCCTTCAAAATGCTGCTCCTTTGATGTCATCCATCCTGTTCTAACTAGTTGCCCTTTTACTACAGCCTTTTTATGGGAAAAACGGTGAAAACTAGAATAATGTAGGAGAGTACTGGAGTAGGTAGGTTTTCTGTAAATATGAGAAAAATAGTTTCCATTAACTAAATTCTTACCCAATAAAACATCCAGGTATGCTTTTCTGGACTCACAAATTTCATGCTTAAATACCAAAAAATTTGTACTATTATTAATATATTCAAGAAAGGGGGGTATTTTATCCTTACTGTCCCTCCACACTAAGAATATATCATCCATATAAGGTAACTATAGTTTGCAAGATTTATTAAAATTACTATTCAGGTATAACTATTCCCACTGTAACATTACAATGTTACCAAACAAAGCACCGCAAGGAGGCCCAATTCCGACCCCTTCCTTCTGGAGGTAATATTGCTCCTCAAAATATATGACAATGTTTTTAAGGATCATTTCTAACAATTGCTCGTATAAATTGATTTCATCCTGTTCTAGACCTCTCCTAAATAGGTAATTGCTAAACCATAAAATCTCCTGCATATTGGGTATGACTGTATGACTGTACAGAGGTCTTTCACATCTATAGTAATGAACACATCATTCACATTAAATTCCAGTTCAGTGATCTTATCCAAAAAGTGTCATGAGTCTTTATACAAATGTATATCTTCTTTCAATAAATGTTTCAAATTATGGTCCAGGAATTGCACACTTCCACTAGTTACAAAGCCCCTTTAATCCACTATGGGATACAGCATTGGGTTGTTAATATCCTTGTGTATTGGATACCTCAAATATTGTGAGTACCATAGGCAATGTCATGTTTAAAAAATTAAACTAATCAATTGTAATAAACTCTTCTATAAACATATCACTAAGTTGCAATCTAATCTTTTGGTATGCTATATTAAGCTGGTTCCTACTCACCAATGCATATGCATTTCCCTTTACTACATCAGATGTCCTGGAATTATAGGTTCATAGGTTTATACTAGGCTATCTGCCCTAAGGCATTTATAAGCCTAGCCCAAAGTTTTGTGGCTTATGCCACCCCTTATGTTAAAAAATACTGTGCCCATTAGTTTGTTGTGCCTCTGTCCAGCATAGACACAGAGATGATTCCCGGGGTAAACCTACGATCTCCCATCCACCGGTCAAGATTTCTCTTGAACAGAGCCAGCGAGGTGCTCTGCCTCACATGGACTGGGATTTTATTCCACAGCATAGGGAGTCTCTGGGTAACAAATCTATCCCTCCAGCATGTCCTATTTATATCCGTGCTAAGGTTTAAGTCGCTTGCTCTAGTGGATCTGGTAGATTTGGATTTTTTGAGGTGGAGCATGTCCATTAATTCCGGGTTGGACTTGGCCTTGTATGTCAGGCACAGGTCACCTCTGAGCAGGCGGTATGCGACTGAATAGAGCTGGAGTTTCTTCAGTCTGGCAGCATATGACAGATTTTGGAGTCCCTTTATCCTTTTGGTGAGGAACTTTTGGGGTCTCTCCAATTGCTGCAGGTGTCGGGTGAGATACATCCCGAATGGGGCATTGTACTCGATCATTGGTCTGATAAGTGAAGAGTACAGGGGAACAATGACCTCACTTGATCTGGATGTCAATCCCTTCATGATCAGGTGGGCAATGTAGAAGGTCTTTCTAACCACTTTAGCAATGTGAGTGTCAAAAGAAAGGCCACTGTCAACCTGGGTCCCCAGGTCCCAGATAAACTCTTCTGTGCTTAATGGATTGCCACCTATATGGTAGCTTGGGGTTACCTTGTTTTTCCTGAAGGGTATGACTATACATTTTTTGGCATTTAACTTCAGGCCATGGCTCTGGCACCAGTTATCAGTATCCGTGAGACCCCTCTGAAGGATATCTGTGTCCGATGTACTTTCTACTATGGCGCCCAGTTTGCAGTCATCTGCAAACTTTGTCAGCCATAGTCCTCCTATGTTTGCCTGTACTTCTGAGAAGTAGATGCTGAACAACAGGGGTCCAAGGACTGAGCCCTGTGGGACACCACTTGGAGTCTGACATGGCGCCAGCAACTCTAACCCTGTGAGTTCTGTCCTTTAGCCAGTTTGCAACCCATCTTGTGACATATGGGTTTACATTTAAGCTGGTAAGTTTCTCTATAATACCCGAGTGGGGTATTGTGTCGAAAGCTTTTGCAAGGTCAAGGTAGGCTGTATGGACTGCCTTTCCCTCATCAATGGCCTTGGTGACTGTTTCGAAGAAGTTGACCAAGTTCAAAAGGCATGATCTGCCCTTGACAAAGCCAAACTGGGTCGGGTCCAATGTCTGCAAGTCCCCTATGTCTTTGTTTATGAGTTCCATTATGATCCTCTCCATAGCTTTGCAGACCAGGCTTGTTAAGCTTATGGGGCGGTAATTACCAGGGTTCGTAGAAGTACCGCCTTTGTGAAGTGGGACCACAGTTGCTGTACACCACTCCTTGGGCATGTATCCTGTGGTAAGGCTAAGATTAAACAGCTGCCTTATATGCGGGTTTAGTTCCTCGTTGAGTTCGTGTAACACACAGCCGGGGACACCATCCAGTCCCATTGATGCTGTGTTTTCAGCTTTAGAGAGAGTAGCTTTCACCTGTGCATTTGAGATGTCTGGGAGGCTACACTCCGCTGGGATAGTTATCTCTCCTTTTGGGGGGAAGAGGGGGGTGAAGTTTGCACTGAACCTGTCTACCAGTATGTTGGCAATGTCTGTGGATTCAGTGATTTTTGTATCATTTTGGACTAATTCTGCGCATATCTGGGAGTTTCCACCCAGGTTTCTAACATAGCTGAAGAAGGCCTTATGATTGTCTTTTGAATCTATTGCAATTTTTCTCTCAAAGTTGGCCTTGGATGATTTTATGAGTGCTCGTATTTTTTTACTAATAATGATCAAGGGTGTCTTCTCTTTTATGGATTTTGCTCTATCATGTAACAGCTTTCTCCTCTTATTGTAAAGTTTGTTTATGGCTGGGGTCCACCAGACTGGACGCTTGCCCTTGGTGGAAAGAGTCTTGGTTTTATTAGGGATTGCCTGATCCATGCAGTCCTGGAGGTGTTCGTAGAAGGCATTTGTAAGGGTTTCTGCAGCTTGGGTTGTGGTTTCCACTGGCTCGGGGGCCTTGAAGGATACCACACCAGTCTTGAGTAGTGTGCTTTAGTGTTTGCTTTAGAGAAGTTCTTCCCTGTGGTCTTTTTTGTTTGGGGTGGGGGCGGGATGTGGATTTCCAGTGAGATAAGTTTGTGATCTGATCTCACCAATGAGGGATATACTTCTGGTGTGGAGCATTTTGTCCTCATGTTTGTGATGATGAGATCTAGTATATTTTCTCCTCTTGTGGGAACGGTGACTAGTTGTTCCATGGCATTTGAATTTATGAACTCCAGGAACCTTTGGGCTAGAAAGTTGGGGCTTGAGTAATGTTCCCAGTCTATATTCGGGTAGTTGAAGTCACCCAATATAATGGTGTTTGGAGATACATTCATACCCTCCAGTGTCTTCAGGAAGGCTGTGTGGGGTTCCTGAGTTTGAGAGGGTAGCCTGTAGCATGCTACTAATCGTAGAGCAGTTTTGCCAATGGTTAATTGCACCTGGATGGTTTCCGATGCTTTGTGCGTTGCCACCAACCTGGAGGTGTGGGTATCCTTGATGAATATGGATACACCCCCTCCTTTTGTGGTGTGGTCCGGGTTTTGGGGCCGGAACGCATGATATGAGGTAAAACCTGATAGTGCCGGGGTGCTCTCAGGAGCCTTGAACCAGGTTTCAGTCACAGCACAGACATCGATGTTCTCCATACTGAGAAGGGCCTCGAGTGCGTGCATTTTGAGATTTAGACTTCTGGCATTGAGCAGCATTACCCTTAGTTTCTTCCATTTTTGTTTTCTAGGGTGGTAGGTTTAGAATTTGAGCCTTGCCTAAAAAGGCACTATGGGGTGGCAAGAGCCTTAGCCAATATCCGGAATCCCAGGGTGACAGGTGCAAGCTGTCCCTTGTGAAGCAGCGTGGCTTGTCAAGCATGTCATCCCAGGCAGACAGACACTGGATCCCCTTTGAATGACACCAGAAATTAAGCCAGTTGTTAAAGCTGATCATCTTGTCTCTATGTTGTGGCATCATTCTTGGTGAAGGAAGGATACTGCTCAGGGTCAGGGTCATACCTGCCTGGGCTACATAATCTGAGAGCTCCTCTATGTCTCTTTTCATGTAGTCCACGGAGGTACGTCTCAGGTCATTCACACCAGCATGGACAATGACTGTGTCATATTTGTACTTGCTGTGGAGTGACCCGAGTGCTTGTGTTATGTGGCGGATTCTAGCGCCCGATAGGCAGCTTACTGTGACCCTCTCCTTGTTCAGCCTGGTGAGTGGGATGTCAGTGTGTCTGACTATGGAGTCACCTATGACAAGTATGTTTGGTGTTGTATTTGGCCTTAAGGGATGTGACTGCTTTGCACACTGATTTTGTGGTTTATGTGTTGCCTGTGGTGTGTCATGAGGTGGCAGTTGCTTGGATGTCTGCTTTGGAGGCCTCTGCTGTTTAGGTAAATTTTTGCTCAGAGCCTCCGAGTATGACTTTGTGTGTTTATGTGTTTGATTCATTGTTGTGATAGCTTTATGTGAGACTGGTTTTGTGGTGTGTGTAGTTGCCTTCTCCTCTTGTCTGGTCTTTCCAGTCCTGAGTTGAGAGAGCTCAGCCTCCAGTTTGGCTAAATAGCTGCATCTCTCACAAGTATTTGTGTTATGTGGGAGGAGGAGAGGGTTGTCAGTGTACATGAGGCAATTGTAACATTGCCTCAATATTCCCAAATTCACCAACTGGACAGGAGAGGACGCCAGCATCTGGCCCTTTGACATGCTAGAGAAATTTAGAAGTTAGGGGTGTAACTGAATAAGAGAGGACTTAGTAAGAAAGTGGGTACTCCTGGGGGGGGGGGGTTGCTAGTGAGGGACTTTGTATAATACAGAAGTGCTAAACCTGAAAAGAAGATGCTTTTAAGGCAAGTAAAAGCTTTTAGGAACAAGTGTTGCACTTTTTAGTTAAGGGATATACTGTTTAGATTACTAGTAGAGCAGTTCTAAGGGAAAAAATGAAAAACAGACTTTATGGAGCCAGAAAAAGTTTAACCTTGTTAAACCAGCGCTGCCCGATGCTGCTCTAGTGGCAACTCTGCGCTAAATCGCGCTAAAGCACTCTAAAGCGTGCTTGATAGCGGGGGCTGGAAAGAGCCAGGAATTGACCCAAAACAGCCAATAAAACTTTAGTTTCAAGTCAGTAACCACTCCCACGGGGGGGCAGGAAGCAGCTCAATGTTTTTCACTGCCACTGATCAACAGAGAGACTTTCCTCTAGCCTAAGCAAAAATGGCCTCACAGAAACTTACAAAACAGTTCAAGAACAGCAAGCCTGTAACTTGAACTTTTTTAAATCTCAGAAAAGTGGGAAAAAAGTAAGATTTTATTTTTTGTTTTTGTTTTTGCAGAGATAGCAGAGGTTCACAAGTAATATCAAGTTATAACAGTGCAGTAAATGACCCCACACAAGAGTGCTAGGTCAAAGACAGAAAATATGCAAGTTTTGAGAAAAAAACGATTTTAAAATTAAGTGCAAACAGGAAATTCAGTAAACAGCTTTTGGTTGTGCTCTAAATACAGCTACTAATGCAGAAATCAAGTTTAACAAGCCAGAAAATGCTCAAACTAGGCAGCTATGCAGAAAAACTTATCAAATAAACAGAGGAAAAATACTTAAAATCTCAAAAGTGGCTCCTTTCTTCTCTCAGCATTTTCTCCTCTTGTTGGGTGCTTCACCAACAGCCAACAAGCCTGAAAAGATGCCAAAACCATGAGGCAACTAGGTTTTAAGAGAGGAAGATGAAGGAGTTTTGGAAATTACCCCTTTTTGCCAATAAAACTACAGTTTCAAGTCAGTAACCACTCCCACGAGGGGCAGGGAAGCAGCTCAATGTTTTTCACTGCCACTGATCAACAGAGAGACTTTCCTCTAGCCCAAGCAAAAATGGCCTCACAGAAACTTACAAAACAGTTCAAGAACAGCAAGTCTGTAACTTGAGCTTTTTTAAATCTCAGAAAAGTGGGAAAAAAGCAAGATTTTTTTTTGTTTTTGTTAGGTTCATAGGTTCATAGGTAGGTACTAGGCTATCGGCCCAAGGCCTGAGTAAGCCTAACCAACAAAGTTCCCTGACTTATGCCAACCCAAGAAAGAAGTGATCCCCCGGGTGTATTTCCTATTTCCCATCCACGCATCAAGATTTTTCTTGAAGAGTGTTAATGATGAACTTTGCTTGACATAGAACGGTAGCTTGTTCCAGAGTATGGGAAGTCTCTGGGACAGGTATCTATCCCTCTAGCAAGTCCTGTTTATTGTGGTGACAAGGTTTAAGTCCCTAGTGGGTGTAGCTCGGAGGGATTGGGATTTCTTTAGGTGTAGCACGCGCAACAGCTCTGGGTTTGACATAGCTTTATATGTTAGGTAGAGATCACCTCGGAGTAGGCGATATGCTACAGAGTAAAGCTGAAGTTTCTTGAGACAATCAGTGTAGGGCATCTGTTTGAGGCCAGTAATTCTCTTTGTGAGGTACTTCTGTGGCCTTTCCAGCTGCTGCAGATGTCTTGTGAGGCACATTCCAAAAGGGGCTTTGTACTCTATAATGGGTCTAATGAGTGTCGAGTAGAGGGGAACAATGACCTCTTTTTTCCTGGATGAGAACCCTTTTGTGATGAGGTGTGCTATGTAGAAGGATTTCCTGACTACTGTGGCAATATGATTATCAAAGGAGAGACTACTGTCCACCTGGGTCCCAAGGTCTGTTATCACACATTTGGTGTTAAGAAGACTGCCTCCTATGTGGTAGTTCATGGATACAGAGTTTTTACTAAAGGGGATAACAATGAACTTTTTGGCATTGAGCTTGAGGCCATGGCTCTGACACCAGGCATCTGTCTCATTGAGGCCCTTCTGTAGGGTGTCCACATCATTTGGGGACTTGACTATAGCTCCTAGTTTGCAGTCATCTGTGAACATCATTAGCCAGAGGCCTTCTGTGTTAGCCTGTACTTCAGAGAAGTAGATACCAGGTGAGGTCCCAGAACTGAACCCTGTGGTACTCCACTTGTCACTGGTTTGAAGTCAGATTTGGAGTCTGCAACTTTTACAGTGTGGGTTCTGTCAGTGAGCCAGTTATCAACCCATCTTGTGTCATAGAGATTTATACCTAGTTTAGTGAGTTTAGCTATAATTCCAGAATGGGGGATGGTGTCGAAAGCCTTGGCGAGGTCAAGATAGGCTGTGTGAACCACCTTACCCTCATCTACGGCTTTGGTGACTGCTTCAAAGAAGTTGACCAGGTCCAGCAGGCAAGATCTGCCTTTCACAAACCCAAACTGGGTGGGGTCCAGAGTTTGGAGGTTACCAATATCTTTGTTTATGAATTCCATGATGATACGTTCCATGGCCTTGCAGTCGAGGCTCGTCAGGCTAATAGGGTGATAGTTCCCAGGATCAGTGGTGGCTCCCCCTTTGTGGAGTGGGATAACTGTTTCTGTGTGCCATTCAGTGGGCACAAAGCCTGACATGAGGCTATGATTGAACATGATGCTTAGGTGGGGAGACAGTTCGTTCTGAAGTTCATGTAAAACGCAGCTTGGGATGTTGTCCGGTCCTATGGATGCTGTGTTTTTGGCTTTAGAGAGTGCTGCTTTTACCTGTGAAGTTGTGATTACAGGGGCTCTGCATTCTTCCTGTATATATATAGGCCCTTAGGGGGTGAGAGGGGAGTAAAGTTAGCACTGAACCTATTTGCCAGGATGTTGGCAATATCAGTTGGTTCTGTAATTTTTGTGTCATTGTGCTGTAACTCAGAGCAGATCTGGATGTTGCCATTGAGATTCTTGACATAGCTATAGAATACTTTGTGGTTGTCCTTGGAATCAGTGGCAATCTTGTTTTCATAGCTAGCTTTGGAGGATCTTATAAGGGATCTCAGCTTCTTGCTGAGGCTGACCAGGGAGCTCCTCCATTCATGGGATTTTACTTTCTTTTGCAACAATTTGTTCCTTCTGTTGTAGAGTTTGTTTATGGCAGGGGACAACCAGATTGTCTTCCTTTTTTGGGGGGATAGTGTCTTGGTTCTGGATAGCACGATCCATGCACTCGTGTAAGTGCTTATAGAGTGCATTTGTGTAGGATTCAGCAGTCATAACTGTATTGTCCATCTGCATGGGTGTCATGAAGTTCACCACTTCTGTCCTAAGAAGCACGAAGTTGGCTTTGGAGAAATTTTTTACCATGGTTTCCTTAATGGGGGCAGGATGTGGATATCTAGGGTAATTAGCTTATGGTTGGATCTGACCAATGAGGAGTTGACTTCAGGTGTGGAACACTGGTCACTCATGTTGGTATTGACTAGGTCTAGGATATTGTTGCCCCTGGTGGGGGTGTGGATAAACTGATCCAGGGCATTGGAATTTATGAATTTCAGAAAGCGTTGAACGAAGGAGTTGGTACATGAGTAGTTTTCCCAGTTAATGGTGGGGTAGTTGAAATCACCCAATATTAGGGTGTTTGCTTGACCCCTAATATTTTCCAGTATATCAAGAAAAGAGGAGTGGGAATCCTTGAGCATGGTGGGGGATCTGTAGCAAGCTACAATTTGGATTGCAGTTTTGCCCAGAGTTAGTTGCACTTGGATAACCTTGGATGCATTATGCTGAGCAACTAGCCTGGAGGTGTGGATATCCTTAATGAATATGGACACACCGGTCCAGGTTAGATGGCTGAAAAGTGTGGTATGAGTTATAGCCTGGTAATGCAGGGGTGCTCTCTGGAGCCTTGAACCAGGTCTCAGTCACTGCACAGACATCGATGTTCTCCATTTTAAGGAGTGCCTCGCGTTAGTGTATTTTGAGTTTTAGACTTCTAGAATTGAGTAGCAGCACCCTCAGTTTTTGCTTGCCTGTTCCTGTTATGGTGGTGAATTTGTCATTTGAACCTTGCCTAAAAAAGGCACTACAGCAGTGGCAAGAGCCTTTGCCAGTATCCAGGTCTCAGTCACTGCACAGACATCGATGTTCTCCATTTTAAGGAGTGCCTCGAGTGAGTGTATTTTGAGTTTTAGACTTCTAGAATTGAGTAGCAGCACCCTCAGTTTTTGCTTGCCTGTTCCTGTTATGGTGGTGAATTTGTCATTTGAACCTTGCCTAAAAAAGGCACTACAGCAGTGGCAAGAGCCTTTGCCAGTATCCAGAATCCCAGGGGTGACAGGTGCAGGCCATCTCTGGCAAAGCATCATGGTCTGTCGACCATGTCGTCCCAGGCAGACAGATACTGGATCCCCTTAGAATGACACCAAAAACTTAGCCAATTGTTGAAGTCAATCATTTTGTCCTTGTACTGCAGTATCATTCTGGGTGATGACAGGATGCTACTCAGGGCTAGGGTCATACCTGCCTGGGCTACAAGATCGGAGAGTTCTTCTATGTCTCTTTTCATGTAGTCCAGGGAGGTATGTCTCAGGTCATTCACACCAACATGGACAATCAGAGAGTCATATCTGTACTTGTTGTGGAGTGACCTGAGTGCATGGGTTACGTGGCGGATCCTGGCACTCAACAGGCAGCTGACAGTGACCTTCTCCTTGTTTAGCCCGGTGAGTGGCACATCACTTATAATTGAGTTTTTTCATTATAATTAACTCACCCCACTTATCCAGTTTCATGATTTTTAAATTTTGACTCTTGATATAATCAAGCTGTTCTAGTTCTTCTTTTGACATATTAAATCCATTATTGTTAATCCTTTTGCCCATGGTGTTTCTAATATCCATCTTACAAATTTTGTCAAAAAGAACCAAAACCAGATGCCAGCCGGAGCACAGAAACAGCTGGTAAAGAAAGATTGGGGGGGGGGGGCATGTGCTGGAGGATGTTAGAATAAAAAAATGCAACAGTGCAATAGCAAAGAAGTATGGAGGGGAATGAAGACCATTACTGGCTATAAGTCTGATAGCCGTGTGATGGAGGAGATTAAAGAGAGAGCCAGTGAGTTTAACATGTACTTTAATAGGTTTTATAACACGCACTGGACAAACATGCAATGTGGTCCCCATTTGCAAAGGGAAGATGCCCTCCTGGATAGCAAAACACATACCTTGTCTGCCTCGTCCCACCAGTCTCTACTGTTCAACACAGGGGAAGGAAGGTACACAATCACATCTGGACCACATGGCACAAATGAAAGCCACCCACACTTCCACCTTGGCTGGCAAAGAAGAGGCTAGCGGTTCAACTATCATCCTGTCAGAGGACCAGGTGATCAGAGAACTAAGAAGACTTTGCTCTACAAAAGTGGTGGGGCCTGGTGACATTAGCCCACTGGTGCTGAAGACCTGCTCCTCTCAGCTTGGAGGAGTGCTACTCAGGATCTTCAACTTGAGCCTCAATACCCATAGGGTACTCGTGTTGTGGAAAACATTCTGCCTGATTTCGGTGCCTAAGAAGGCACACCTGGGGATGCTTCAGATTACAGGCCTGTGGCATTCACTTCACACTGAATGAAAGTGTTTGAGAGGCTGGTCCTGGAAGTACTTCACACCAAAGTCAGGTCAGAACTAGACCCCCTTCTGTTCGCATACCAGGAGAAGATAGGGGTTGAAGGTGCCATTATCTGCCTTAAGCATAAAGCATACAATCACCTGAACAAAGTGGGAGGATCCCTCAGAATCATGTTATTCAATTTCTCAAGTGCCTTTAACACCATCTAACCAGACAGGCCAGGGAGTAAGCTGTCAGTAATGAATGCGGATTGCTCCCTTAGTTTCATGGATCCTGGATTATCTGACCGATAGAGCCCAGTATGTGTGACTGGAGAACTGCATGTCTGACACAGTGCTATGTAGCACTGGAGCACCACAGGGGACAGTTTTATCAAATTTCCTTTTCATCCTGTATACCACAGACTTCAGCTATAATACTGAGTGCTGTCACCTGCAAAATTCTGAGATGACTCGGTCATAGTAGGAAGTATTAGCATGGAGACGAGGAGGAATACAGGAGGGTGGTGCACAGTTTTGTGAGCTGATATGAGATTAATCAGTTGCAGTTGAACATCAGTAAAATTAAGGAGCTGATAGTAGATCCAGGGAAGTCATGAGCTCGTCCCCCAGTGACCCCTCTGTCAATTGGGGAGTTGAGGTGGAGATTGCTCAGGGCTACAAATATTTGGGGTGTACCTGTACAGTAAGCTGGACTGGTCTAAAAACTCACAAATGGCATATAAAAAGGGTCAGAGTAGGCTGCACTAACTGCAAAGACTCAAATCCTTTGGAGTCGACAACACTATGCTGCAGTTGCTCTATGAGACTGTAGTGCTATCTTCTTTGCAGTGACATGCTGGGGTAGTAGCATAAAGAAGGCTGAGGCAAACAAACTCAACAAAATGATAAGGAAGGCTAGCACAGTAGTTGGAGAAGAACTGGGCACCATCTACACTGTGGCTAAGAGAAGAATGTTAGCTTGACTAAAGTCCATTATAGAAAATATTGACCACCCACTCAACAGATTGGTGGTTGGACACAAAAGTTCCTTTAGCAGGAGACTGATGAGCATAAAGTATTCCACCGAATGTCACAGGCAATCCTTCCTGCTCACAACCATCAGGCTCAATAACACCACCTACCATCTTTGCACCACCCTCACTACTGAAGGAGACCATATAGTGCAATGTTAATCGCTTACCCATGTTTCTCTTTCCCCCCATCCTTTTTATCTCTCTTTATCTCTTTTTTTCAGTGCAGTATTAATCATCAATGCAATTAGCCTTTGTGCAATATGCTATACCTTAGTTAAAGTATCATAATGTGCAATACTTCATATCCTAGTGTGGGTGGAAATTAACACAAAAGGGTCCTCCTTTCACGTCGCTACTATATGTGGTATTAAACTCATTCAATACATTGTACCTATGTCATGTGTTGTTGTTATATATGTGGGTAACATATGTGAGTATAGTATCTGTCATATCTTATTATGTAACATATGTGTTTGGTCTACGTTGTGTCTATATTTATCTGTGCAGTTGTAACACAAGCAGTTTTCTGCAGGATCACTAAAGTGTTTCTGATTCTGATTCTGATGTAGGGGTGGGTTAAAGTACTAGACACTTTAAAACTGTTCATAACATTTGGAAACTCATTAAACATTAAACTAAGGTTGGGCTTTCTTAAATGTAATTTAAAGTCCATTAAGACTTCTGGCACCTTTGCCCTACATGCGGGCACAAAAGATGTTCCCTTGAGGAACAAGTTTACACAAGTTTCATGAATACTAACTGTGGAAAGTTATAGATTTTAAAGTCTCTATCAGCATTCATTATTACATTGCATTTGTCCTTTTTATTATTGATAATGGTACTGCATATAGTTTCAGTATGTGAGACCATTACTGTCTCCTCCAACTGTACTGTTGTCATCTTGATTGGCCATGTTGGGGGGGGGGGTCGGTTTGTATTGTATGAATTACGTTGGTTCCTCTGAGAGTGTGTGTCGAGTTCTACTAATTCCCATTGGTTCTTGTGATTCCTTTCTCTTATCCATTTGTATATCTTCAATGGAGTAAAATCTATAGGATCCACTATGAAAGAATGCTGGTTATTCATTTGGTTGTTTTTAGTGGTGTTTCCATTCACGTGGATGTCATCCCTCCGTATGGGTGAATAGGATTAGGTAGATCATTATTGTGTCCAAGATTTCTTCTACCCCATACTTGTGAATCAGGTGGGTTAGGATAAGCCACTTCCTGCAAATAATCAATTCTGTCCTGTTCAAGTTTTTTTCATCATAATGGTTTTCAGATATTGTAGCTGCTGGTCAATGCTTGTAAAATTTCTCACATATTCGACTTTATACTGTTCATATTGCAAGTCATGGGTGTTTAGATAGTGATTAGATTAGATGCTAATCTTGGTGGTCAATTTATCGATTAGTTCATATTGTACTTGATCACCAACTCTATGTACTTGCATCCCTGTCTGTCAAATAGTCATCAAATCATGATGTAGAACAGAATTCCTTCCCATACCTGTGGGATAGTGCCACATCCTTAATCCGTACTCTTAGTAGGATTTATTATGTAATTTAGGTCAGTATTCTTAATATTTAAATGTTGTCACTTAGATAGGTTTGATTTTAAAGGTAAATATCATTAATATGAAATGTATAGTTATTTTTGGAATGGTGTTGTATGCAACTTTAAGAAATTATTACTAACCATGTGATGTTTTTAAGGTTATTTAAGCAGGCTTTCTGATATTGTACTTGTGGATAATTAATATTTACTACATATCTCACAAAAGTGAGAATTTCTCAGGGATTCAGAAAGAACCCCCACAGTTGGCGGTAAGATTACGGGCAAAAGGACTGCTTCCATGATGTGGGAAAATGCAATTCAAAGACATGTTAGCTAGAATTGTCAACTATTCTTTTTTAAAGAAAAAAAAATAGAATTCCGTGTCATGTGGTCACTGTATAAGTATGACTCTGACCTGTTCAGTGGGTCACAAGACGAAAAAAATGTTTACTAGCTTCTCCTATGTTTTATAAACCTACTGTACAGTTCTATAGCCTATCCTGTTTCCAAAACTAGTGACACAGACATTTATCCTTTTGAATTTTTTGTTGCCATTAATAAAGTATTTTTGCAATATAAAAAGAAAATAACAAAAAAAAACTTCCTCCAGCAACTAAATTTTGGATTCTGATAATTAATTCATAAACTTCACTGGGTCAAATCTCTTCACTGCCGCAGTCATCACTAATCTCATATCTTTGTCTCATCAAAGATTTATGTAATGCTACAGTGAACTAAAATATATGATCTTCATTCAGGTATATATGTGGCACACTACTTATAATGAGTTGGCAGATTTAAAAAGTCTCTACAGCTCTTTCTTACCTCCATTAGAGTTAGCAAGTTCCTTGACCTGGTCATTACTAACATGGGCAACCATTGCTCTACACCAATAGTCAACTCCTCCCTCGTTAGATCTGACCACAAACTAATCACCTTGGAAATCCACATTCCTCCCACCCCACCCCACCTCCGCAAAGGTAACCACCATGAAAAACTTCTCCATAGCTAACTTTGTGCTCTTAGAAACAGAGGTGGCAAACTTCACAGCACCCATGCCAAAGGAGAATAGTTGTATGACCGCCAAATCATACACCAGTGCACTGTACGAACACATACACAAATGCATGGATCTTGCCATACCCAATAGAGCCAAGACACTCTCCTCCAAAAAAGGAAGCCAATCTGGTGGTCCCTGCCATAAACAAACTCTACAACAGAAGGAGGAAACTGATGCAGAATAAGGTAAAGTCCCAAGACTGGAAAAACTCCCTTATCAACCTCAACAAAAAGATGAGATCCCTCATCAAATCCTCTAAAGCTAGCTATGAAAACAGAATTGCAGCAAATAGTAAAGACAACCACAAGACTTTCTATAGTTATGTAAAGACAGCAATACCCAGATTTGCTCTGAGCTACTGCATAATGGTACCTCCTATACCAAGCAAACAGATATTGCCAATATACTGGCCGACAGATTCAATAACAACTTTACCCTTCTTCCCCCTCCCAAAGGACCAATCACAATACCAGTAAATTGCCAGCCACCCAGTATTATTACTGCACAGGTTAAAACACCACTGTCCAAGGCCAATAATACAGTTTCTATGGGACCTGACAATATCCCTGGCTGTATTCTTCATGAACTACAGAGTGAACTGGCACCTCACCTGTGTGCCCTGTTCAATCACAGCCTCACCTCAGGCTTTGTCCCTACCAAATGGTGCACTGCTACAGTCATCCCTCTCCACAAAGGAGGAGTGACTACAGACCCTGGGAACTATTGCCCCATTAGCCTGCTGAGTCTAATATGCAAAGCTATGGGATGCATCATCATGGACCTAATAAATAAGGATGTAGGGAATCTCCAAACTCTGGATCCCACACCGTCTGGTTTTGTGAAAGGTAGATCGTGCCTGCTCAACTTGGTCGACTTCTTTGAGTCAGTCACCAGAACTGTGGATGAAGGCAAGGTGGTTCATACAGCCTACCTTGATCTAGCCAAGGCTTTTGATACCATTCCCCACTCAGGAATCATAGAAAAACTCACTAAGCTAGGTGTCAACCCCTATATCACTAGGTGGGTTGCAAACTGTCTATCAGATAGAACCCACAGTGTGAAAGTAGCTGACTCCAAGTCAGACTGCAGACCAGTCACAAGTGGAGTCCCACAGGGTTTGGTCCTGGGTCCTCTCCTGTTTGGTATCTACTTCTCTGAAGTCCAGGCCAACATGAAGGGATGCCTGACAAAATTTGCAGATGATTGCAAGTTGGGAGCTATTATTAACTCCCCAAGTGATGTTGACATCCTACAGAAAGGCCTCACTGAGACCACCGACTGGTGTCAGAACCATGGCCTTAAGCTCAATGCCAACAAATGTGCCGTCATCCCCTTGGGAAAAATCTGGTTCCCTTAAATTACCACATTGATGGTAGTCCACTGAATGCAGAAGGCATTATAAGAGATATGGGAACACAGGTTGACAGCAACCTCGCTTTTGACCACCATATTGCCACTGTGGTCAGAAAGTACTTCTATGTGGCACATCTCATTACTAAGGGTTTTGCATCCAAGAAGAAAGTGGTCATTGTCTCCCTCTACTCTTCCCTCATTAGGCCAGTCATCGAGAACAATGCCCCATTTGGCATGTACCTCACTAGACACCTGCAACAACTGGAGAGGCCACAAATGTACCTCAGAAAGAGGATCCTAGGCCTTAAACAGTTGTCTTATATGAACAGACTCAAAAAACTCCAACTATTCTCTGTCTCATATCGCCTACTTAGAGGCGATCTTTGCTTGACTTACAAAGCCATGTCTGACCCAGCTCTGTTAGAAATGTTACATCTAAAGAAATCCCAATACCTCTGCACACACACTCCAGGGACCTCAACCTCATTACCACAATCAACAGAACATGCTGGTGGGACAGGTTTATAACACAGAGACTGCCCATGCTCTGGAACAGACATCCCATACAGGTCAAGCAGAGCACCTCACTGGCCCTCTTCAAGAGAAATCTTGATGAGTGGATGGGAAATAGAAAATTCTCCCCAGGGATCACTCCAGTGGCTCTGCTCGACAGAGGCACTGAGAACTAACGTTGGGTGACACGATGCCAGGGTAATCCTATGGGCTAGGCTTGTAAAGGCTCCAGAGCCATTAGCCTAGTACACACCTATGTACCTATGAACCTATGAGTACTCTGTCAGAAACATTGGGGGAGCGATGTCTATAACTAAGTAAATTATTCTTTTGAGCTACGGCACATGATCTAAATTAACTGCACATAGTAAGGATTTATTAAGTTTAATTCTATTGGTTGGCAAAAAAAGCAATTTACTCAAAAATAGAAATCAAAATCTAAACCAACTTTATCTGATGTATTGAATTCTGTAAAAGAGATAAAAAAACTGGAAGTGGGATTATTAGAAAAGGGTAGGAGTAAATTATATAGAAATACATGTAATTTGAGGGGACAATACCTGCAGAATAATGTTCAGGATGAGGAGTAAATTTTAAGGAAAGGCAGGAATTGAAATGTATGCAATACTGAACTGAATGACAGTTTTTAGAAAGAAAGAAAAATATATGCAATGTTTAATTTTATGTAAATGAAAGAAAATGTTAGCATGGTTTGATTTCTTTTATCTTAATATGTGTGCCTGTGTCTTAAGTTATAATTTAATAAAGGTGTTAAACAAGCCTAGCCTTAACATTGCAGTATCAGAGGGGCTTACCCTTTGCAAGAAATATTTTTCTTGGTGTGTAACTCTCTATTTCAATGGGTATGCTATTGAATGACTTTACTTGTCCAGTATGATTTCTGATACAGTACCTGTTTGAAAACAGTCTTTTTCCAAACTGAGGGTATCAAATGAACACAAACTGGCTCAAATAATACACACAGCTAGGTGCCAAAATATCTCATTATGTGTAGCCTGGGTTTTTTTCAGCAGCCACAAACTCTCAACACTAGCCAGTCAGCACAGAGCCAATGTTGCTGTCATTTTTTCTGTCCTGTCACTTCCATGGAAATAAGATGCCATTTTAAATGGGTCCATTTTAATTGGTTATTCTCAGTATATTAGAATTATAGTTTCTTGTTACTTCATATAGTGTGCTTAACTCCATATTCAGCATATCACCCTATCTTTATTGACATTGACTTTGGTTCTGCCTCACATAAACACTTTCTTTTAGGATGACATTTTTTTTCTCCTACTTGATATTTATTATCTCATGTTTGCAGTCATCATCTTCATTCTCCTCACCATCAGCAACCCCATTTTTCCCATTTTTTCTACATGAAGTTGGGGTGTTACTTCAGTTGTCACCAACACTCTCTCAATTTAGTGCCACTCTCATACCTTCTTCAACAGCTGTGCTTGACTGTCACAGGTATTCTATCCCTTTCCTGGATGCCCTTATTAGAATCCATTCATCTCTTTGCTGGATGCTCTCATTTACTCTTGTTTTCTACCTGTCTGTCAGAAATCTTCTTCACCAGATTGTATTCTGTTTTCCTGCACTTGTACACAAACTCCCATAATCTGTTCTTTTTGGCTTTCTCTGCAATTGGAGCTACTTGAGTTTCTGCTCTGTTGTCCTCATTTCTTCATTTATCCAACATAGTGCATCCTACCACTTGTCTCAGGCACTTCATTTCCATCATTTCTAGCTTTCTCAATTGCTTTGCCTTTACTGCCTAAGCTTCTGTACCATGCAGCAGTTTTTGTCACACCATTGTTTTGTACATTTACTTTTCAGCTTCTTTGGCATTCTTCTGCCACACATCATCCCTCATACTATATTCCCCTTGGTTGCAGCCATTCCAATTCGAGCTTTGCCCCAGTAATTTAACATATTCCTCTGCTTTTCATTCTGTCTCAGTTTCTTCTGATTTCACCATTATTACAGCTGTCTTATCTGTACTCTGCTTCATCCAATGTGCTTTCAGTTTTGCATTGCATCCCCTTATCAGTTGCTGAAGTTCTTGTTCAGAGTCTGCTTGTAATGCCACACCATCTGTGAGCAGCAGCTTTGTTGATCTGTCACCTGAGCCTGTTTGCTAATGTAGTCCTTCACTGGTATGAACAGCAGTGGGCTCAGAGGTGAACCCTGATGCACACCCACTCCCTCTGGGAGTCCTTCTTTGAGTCCAAACACTGCTTTAACTTACATTACTGGGTCCTTGTCGATAATTTGCACTAATTCTACCATTGTTTCTGGGTCTTTGAACCATTGTAAGCTTTCTTAAATCAGCTTTCTTGAAACCTTATTATATGCTTTCCCTGTGTCTAGGAATGCTCAGTTGGACACTTTGCTCATCTCTACCCTCTTCTGATGCTTACATACTTGAGTAAACTTTAAAGTGTGTTGTTGTGACTGATCATTGAACTATTGTGCTTATTTGTTAATTTTATGTGCTTGCATATTGCTTCTGTGCCTGTATAATGATTTGCTCATTAACACACAGTGTCCCAATGCTGGGCAAACATGCCACTGAAATTTGAGAATGCATATTGAAATTCATCTCCATCCAAACTAGATATGTACTCCATATTACTGAATTATGCTTTTATTTTTTTATTTCAAAGTGCTGCTGCTCATTTTCTGCATTATTTACTGGGTTTCAGCACATTTTCATACTTTAAAATGCAGTTGATTTCACTGTATTAAATGGTGGGTTTCTGTTATTTTGCATTTATTTCTAAGAGTTTGCTGTACTTTTACTGTTGTTACTGTTGAGTTTCTTCACTTTGGGTTCCTTTGTAGTGATTTTATAGTTGGAAAAATTAGGTCTACACTCTAATGGCTGTAGGAAGTAGCACTTCTGAGCTTGGGAGTCACTGAGAAACCCTTAGAGTGTGTCGTTGTGACTGGCCAGTAGGCCATCTTGCTTGTTTGTTGATTTTCTGTTCCTGTATAACATCATCGTGTTTGTGTGACACTGGTCATTGTACAGCAAATGTTAGTACTGCCCTGTATAGATGCAAGCACTTAGAATCTAGTTCTCTGTAAAGAAAAAAAAAACACCTGAGATATTTCCTGTGTATGTGGTTGAAGGATGAGCACCTGGTTTATGTGTAGATGAGGATTGTGAGATTAGACTAAGGATGTAGTTCTTAGTCAAATACCACCCAATGAAACCTGTTGTAAACCCCAACATTAACCCATTACTATGGTTTGCACATGTTGGAGCATTACTCCAGCTGTTTTGTCTTAAACATTGCAGTTTTAATTAAATAGGAACCAATTAAACCTATTCTAGACCCCCTCAGTTCAACCTCTCTTGTAATCCAGGGAGTAGACAAGGTCCCATACTATTTTGTTGCACATGATCGTCCCCTTCTATGACCCTGACACCCACATCACATACCTAAATGAAATGGAGTCACTTTTCTGTGAACCCAGCAGTATACATCTGGGTGACTTCAGCTATCCCACTTTATACAGGGAAATGTACACAACTTCTAATAAACAGGTCCAGAGATTCCTGAACTTTGTCAACAGAAATGCTCTGAACAAGCTAATCTGTACACCCATTAGAGGCACCAACATTCTTAACCTGATCCTTACAAACATGGGGGAACTTTCCACTCGTGTAATGTACTTGCTTGTCAGGTCAGATCATAAAGCTATATTATTTGAAATTAAACTAAAACCTGTGACCCAATCAAACTGACAAACATTTAAGAATAATTCCAAAGCAAATATCCTACTACTGAGAGATGCCCTGGCAAAATGTCAAGCCCCTATAAATTGCACAAACACTGGTGCCTGTATGAAATTGTTCGAAGAGACTTTACACCATAATGTAAATACTGTAGTTGCAGTTACCAGCTGTTTCCACATAAAATAATCACAGTATCAACCCAAAATAATCACAGGAATAACCTCTCTTCAAACTAAATAAGCAGCTCAGGAGACTTATCAAGCCCACTGAAGACAAATTTGAGGTAAGGATAGCCACACAGGTAAAAACATCCACAAAGCCTTCAGCTATGTCCACAACCTCAAATGTAATAAAGGTAATACACGTCAGTGCTTTAAACTAATTGTAAATGGAATCACCCATATGAAGCCTGAGGATATAACTAACTTATTGGATGATAAAATTAGCTCCAGTTTTACCCCAGTCCCCTCCCAACACCTCTCAAGCGATATGCTCGACCATAACCCCCTCTTGTTATCATTACTGAACAATTCCTTAATGTGATCTCCTAGGCAAAAAATACTGCATCTATGAGCCCAGATAATATCCTGTAATGCTTCCTGAATAGCATGACACATTACCTGTTGAGCTCTCAAAAATCACTGTTCAACTTTATCCTTCTAACTAGTTTCATGCCTAGTGAATGAAGGACTGCAAGAGCTATCCCTCTGTACACAGGTTTGCCATCTACTGACCTAGGTAACTACAGACGCATAAGTCTGACGACACTCCTCTGTAAAGTCATAGAAAGAATTATCATAGATATAATAAATAAAGACATAGGAAACCTTCAGATACTGTATACAACACAGTTTGGTTTGATCAAAGGCAGACTGTGCCTACTCAACCTGATGTTTTATTTTTGTTAACCGGCTGGGCTGGTCTAACTGGATATATTTCCGAGCCTGATGGACTTTTTTGAGAAAGTTACCAAAACTATGGGCAATGGCAAAATTGTACACACTGCCTGTCTTGATCTGGCCAAAGCATGCCACAATATTTCCCACTGGGTCATTGATGACAAACTCAAGAAACTAGGAGTAAACCCTATCACTCATTGGCTAGCCAATTGGCTAACAGATAAAACACAAGTCAAGATAGGGAAATCTGCCAACAAAACAAGTTCAGTCTATAGCAGAGTTCCTCACAGTTTGGTGCTGGGGCCACTCCTTTTTGGGATCTACTTTTCACAAGTCAAGTCCAATGTCAAATGCCTCTGACTGACCATGTTTGCTGATGACTTCAAGCTTGGTGCAATCATTGAATCTCCCAAGGACACTAATATCTTCTAAAAGGGCTTGTCACAATCTAATTGGTGCCTGAGCCATGGTCTAAAACTGAATGCCAAAAAATGTACAATAGTATCTTTTGGAAAGTCAGCCACCAGGAGGAATTACCACATAGACAATACTTCCCTAAGAACAGATCCAGTTATTAGGGACTTGGGAACACATGTGGACAGTGACTTGAACTTTGACCATCATGTGTCTACTGTTGTAAGGAAATCATTCTATATTGTGCAACTTAAGGGTATGGCATCCAGATCCAATGACGCCATTGTCCCATTCTTCTCAGCTCTCATTGGGTTAGCCTTTTAGTACAATGCTCCATTTAGTATGAACCTGAGCAGGCTTATGCAACAATTACAATACCCACAGTGGTTCCTCAACGCAAGTATACAAGCCATTAACCATCTAGAATACACAGACAATCTCTAAGTCTTATCTTTATACTGAGTCTCCTATAGACTACTGAGAGGTGATCTGCTCCTGGCTTATAAGGCATCATTTGATCCAGTAGTAATGGATTTGCTGCACATCCACACCAGCATTAGAAATTCCTAATCGAATGGCCTAAACTTCATTTTCAACATAAATAGAACATGTTGGGGGAACAGATATGTGTCTCTGAGCCTACCCCTCCTCTGAAACAGGCTTATCAAGCGCATGAAGCAGCATTTGTCCCTAACCCTGTTCAAAAACAACTTGGACCAATGGATGGGGAATCAGAAGTTTACCCCTGGACTGGCACCTATGCCCCTGCTGAACAGAGGCAGGTTATAAATGATCACCCACCTAAAAAACAGATAGATGCCCCAGGATAAACTAGCCTGTCAGTTAAAAATGGGAAACATGGCTAGGCTTAAAAAGGCTTTCTGAACTTATGCATCTCATATGTTCCGTACTTCAAAGGCATGTTAACAGCAATCTAATTTGTCTTTTAAGGAAATTTGTAGATCAATAAATTACTAAATTACTAACCTTCATGTATAATACAGAACATTAATTAAGGTTCTGCTGTTAAGACTATGGTTTCTGCTAGATATAACATCCATTTATTATACTTTCACAATTAGGCTAAAAGTTGCAATTCAGAAACACATATGTTCTGCATTGTATAAGAGAGACATTAATTTTCACCAAATGCCTTGTGAACCATAGGATACCTAGTTAGAAATTGCAAAGCTTTAGCAAATGCAAACTTCCTAACAACTAATGCTTGACAATTCTGTTATACGAATTACTTTGAGTAATGATAGCTATAAGCAATTAGCAGGGACAGCA
Source organism: Protopterus annectens (assembly GCF_019279795.1). Lineage (NCBI taxonomy): Eukaryota > Metazoa > Chordata > Ceratodontiformes > Protopteridae > Protopterus > Protopterus annectens. Next base: position 65,709,738 of record NC_056734.1, read on the forward strand.
CTTCTCATCCAGTGTAGTAAACTGTTTTTGTGATTTGCATTGAGCAGATTTACAGGCATTCCTTAGCAGATACATTGAAATCTAAGTGCTAAAGTGCTGATGCGTCTCAGTTTTCTTTTTCTTTTTTGAACCCTGAGTGTGTCGTAAATACTCATTAAAACAAGAAAATACTTGGTAGAATGCCATTGAGAGAACTGACAGGCATGTTAACAGTTTTCTCCCACACAAAATGTTTTCATTTTAGGAACAGTAATCTAATTGAGGGGTAGCATTTAAAATGAGTTAGCAAATATGAAAGTCGGTGTCACCTAGATAACAATCACATGGAACCAAGAAGGGAAAATAAAACTTATTTATTGCCATAGAAATAATTATGCATGCATTCTTTTTATTCACTATGTCTAAAATAAGATATTTAAAGTGTTACTACGAGGATAAGTGTTACAGTTTTCACATGCATCTTTTTTCAAACACTAAGTCATAAATCTAAAATTATTTTATGAGCCTAGGGAAACTTTAAATGAGTTACTGACTCACTGTATTTGTAATATCTGTTTGATTTGATGACCTCTTCTTCTAAAACAAACAGCTTACAATCAGACAGACAACATGGATTCACAGCAAATATAGCAAATACATAGTTACTGCAAATTTTGCATTCTAAGACCATATTTGCAGGAGTGGAAAAACAGAGTTAGCAGGCTCCCTCTTTATGAACCCAGCAGTAACTGAAATACAGATTTTATTCACCTTGGAAATTGTTGTCCTCAAGGTTACAAAGTAAATAAAAAATAAATAAATAAATATATATATATATATATATATATATATATATATATATATATATATATCATCTATCAATATTTATTTCTCTCTCTCTCTGTCTCTATGTATATATATATATATATATATATATATATATATATATATATATATATATATATATGTATATACATATATACATCCCTCTCTCTCTCTCTCTCTCTAAAAATATATATATATATATATATATATATATATATATGGGAACCAATAATTTAGTCAACTGTCATTAAAGTTGAAATCTCTTTAGTCAACACAGTTTGGTCGAATAAACAGATGGCCGATGCATGCTAGATCACTACATTGCTGGGGCTGGGCAATATATCCTTCCCCCAGTATTGTGAAATCTTGGACTTAGAATATGAAATTAGCAGAGCATGTGTGGGGAGGTAGCACTATGGGGCATGCAGGGTGGATTGCACCCTGAAGCAGACTATTTTTATCACTTTATTTTGTGTTTTTGCTTGCATGCTCAGAGGTTACTGCTCAGCTCATGCATAGTGATGTACTGATGTTGTTTTTGATGACCTTTTGTTATCGAAGTTAGTGACATTAACATCTGTGTTTATGTGTGTTTGTGTGTGTATATATATATATATATATATATATATATATATATATATATATATATATATATATATATATATATTTATCTTCTGTGGTAAAACATCACTTAAGTCAACTGACCATAATGTCGACAGGAAGAAAGTCAACTGCAAAAGGTTGGCAAATGCAAAAGGTTGACAATAGTGTTAGTCTGACAAAAGTATTCCCTTAACCTGTGAGTTGTGCAATTTTGTGCAATCTTGGAGTTAGTATATTTAATTAGCAGGGGGTGTTGGGGGTGTATGTGGTGAGAATTTTATTCATACATACATAGTTTAATGCCATTGTTTCTGATGTCAATGTCTTGCTGTCAATTTTCTTGTTGTGGATGTTGTGGTGTGTTGATCTAGTGAGGTGGAACCACATGTGTGTGTGTGTGTGTGTGTGTGTGTGTGTGTGTGTGTGTGTGTGTGTGTGTGTGTGTGTGTGTGTGTGTGTGTGTGTATATATATATATATATTTATATATATATATATATATATATATATATATATATATCATAATGATGTAGTAATCTAGCACATAATCATTTCTCAAAATGATTGAAGATTAAATATATGTAATAATCTTCAACCAAAGGCCCCAGTGTATGTTGTTTGATTATGAAGGAATTTCCCTTCTAGCTAACAGAGAGCATTACCTGACCATTCTTAAGCTACATTACTTGCATAACATTTACATCATGCAATGGCAGGAGTAATGCCTTGAAGTCAAAATATTTAGATATATACCAATTTTTGCAATATTTACATCACATACAGCATTTAATACTACAAAACTATACAGCGGGAGAATGAAGATTTGAGAGAGGAAGATGCAAAAGAGGTTTTGGAGCTGGTTGAAAGAAAGCAATGAAGACTAGTTTAGTTCGGAGAGCTAACAATGAGCAGAAGTGGCTGAAAGATGGAGAGAAGTATTGAATGCTCGTAGGAATGGTGGGGCCTGGACATATCTACAGAAAGCCTATTTGGCTGGTAATGATGTCCACAAAGCAGAGCTCCCTCAGTATAGACTAAGAGACAGCATAAAATGTGCAAATGCTTCCTTCAGATAAATCTGAAGCAAAATGTGGTAGTTTTCTCTTACTCCCCTGTCTGCCCAAGCATTGTGCTTATGCAGCATTTTTATGTGACACTGTAGATATTCACATCAGCAGTGCCCAGCAATGATCTCAAGAAAATATTCACTCTTGGTTCAAGCCAGTTTATCTTTACTAAAAATAATAAAAGAAGAAGATAAAATTTGTGAACCCACCCTGCTTTCCTGGTCTTCCTCCTGCCACCTGAAAACCTTAGAAAGTATGATTATATATTACAATGAGGGTTTTGAGACTTCAAGTCTCTTAAACTGCTAACCTTCCGTTTTTGAGCACAGAAAATCTCAGGATAACTAGAGGCCCATCTCCATAATCTAAAATAAATAAATAAATAAACAAATAAATAAATAAATAAGAAATAATAATAATAATAATAATAGTAAAAATAATAATAACAATACATTTGAACTTTTATACCTTTCTTGTTTTCTTGCAAATATACAGAATGGTTCACTTTCATCTGTTTTGAGTTTTCACTTGCTTTTTGCTTGATTATCTATTTGCTTAATTAATTGTTTATTTCATTTACTCGGTTATGCATGTATGTATATATGTATTCATTTGTAAAGTTAAGGTAAGCAGAATGAATCAAAATGGCCTCTGTTTTGCTATATCCTGTTAACTAATAAAATGCAAGAGGGAAGCAGAGTTTTAACACAATGATGCAGAGAGGCTTGACAGCAGTGGTTAACCATAAAGTGGCATATCTAATTAATAGCTTTAGTGTAAGACCACCAAAATAATAATTCCCAACTATCATTGAAGGGGGTACCTGTAGAATTACTACTTAACATACTGTTCCTCATTCATACTTAAGACCTCAAGCTGCACAATCAGCATTTTTAAAGCAGTCTCAATAGTTTAACCCTAAAATGATAGAAATGGTTATAATACAGCAAAAGGAGTTTATACTTGCAGGTTAGGCAGCAGCTTGGCTATTTTTGCATTATTCATACAATGTAAAGTTCAGCTTTCACATATTTCAAGTGAGAGCTGCACAGTAATTAAACCATAACTCACAATCTTCAGATATGGAGCCTATACTTATCACAAGGCTAATGCCTGGATCTCTTTCTGTGACAATTCCCTGAGAGTTCTCAAGGGCTAATTTCCTGAGGTTTCTCACTTGATGAGAAATTAATTAATATAACAAAGAGGGACTTTTGTTAGCTAATATGCCTACTGTTTGATGTGTTTTAGCTCAACAAGTCCATCGTGTGAAGGCCCAAAGTGCTAAGTTTCATTGTAAGAGCTAAAGGCTTGGTCGTTTTATTCATACACAACTTATACTTTTTTGTGAGGGTGTCAGTCACTAGCCATTATTCATAGTCAGTGGCAGTGCAATGCAATTGTCTTGTGCCAATGATCTGTACTTCAGTGTTATGTATTGATTCTTAGTCATTCTAACTCCTAAAGGGTAGCACCCCTTTGACCCAGAATGTGCACGACTATGAATCATACTTCTGTGTAGCTGGAACAAGTCTGTAATGGAGCACCTACCACTTACACTTCAGTGCAAGTTCCCAGAGGAACAGGCACTAAGTGCCATGTCCCACAACACAGACAGACACACACAGGCACATGCACACACAGATACACACACACACACACACACACACACACACACACACACACACACACACACACACACACACACACACACACACACACACACATAGCCATTCACCTTCAGATACTAATGAACACATTCACACACACAGTGGCACACCAACATGCATATGCAGGTGATCATATTTAGATATGCCATTCATTTTCTTCACAGGGTGAAGTGTCCCCAATTCACTATGCATAGATCCCCATGATTTTGAAGGTATAGTATGTGCCTCAAGAATGTGGTTTATATTTATTGCCTTTGAACTCAGCCCTACACTGCCCACACTTTGTTGCTGTGTCTGTGATAACTAAACTATGCAGTGCTACAACTGGGCAACACACTAGGATGATCATTTATGCAGATTATCCCACATACATTACATGTGGTGCTCTGAACGACTCTGTCTAGAGTACACAGTCCTGATTCTCTGCAGTGATGTTGTCTATGAATCAAAATGGTCTGGAAAAAAATCAAGATACCTTGTAGTCTTTCAAGTCCTACTTAGCTAATATTTGAGCTTTGGCAGCAAATCTTTCCCAGTGGGGATACTGTACAACTAGCTTTCTGCAAAGGCCTGAATAAGGTACATTCTCTTCAGGGAGTACTCACAGTGGCTTCAACATCCAATAGTGGAACTGTAAAGACCACTTTTTGTGTACGTATAGTAATAAAGCTAAGGTACTGCAGATCATATTATTTCATTTCCTTATGCACAATGAGTTGCGTCCTTAACTCAACATTTGTGCAGTGCTGAGTGTGAAGCAGCCACTGTGCTAGTTTACATGTCAGGATACTCATGTTATCTTGTTTCTTTTTTGTGGAGTGTTGATCTTAGCGTGTAGTACTTGTTTTATGCTCTCAGTAATTGTCAGCTGTAACACTGATAATGGATTGACTATTAATGGTGTAAATCAGTGCAATCTGAATATTATGGTGTACAGCTTTCTTTCCAGATATTTCCTTTAATTGTAAGAAATATCATTATTGAAATGAAATGCAGTGTCTTATTATTAAGTTCCATTCTGCACTCACATATTCTGCTTTTTTTAACTTAATGCATCTTTGTCTTTCAAGTTAGACATTGACATCTCCTTGTAAAAGTCAAAACTGAAAGTACCAGAAATGTGTAGATTGAATCCCAGTAGGTAAAGGTCAAATGTGTCATGCGCAGCATTTTCTAAAGGTAGGGTTGAAAGCAATTGCAAGCCAGAAAACTTGAGTCACGTCTCGTATCCCACCTGTGACTCAGAGGGTGACAGGACTAATGGAAAACAGAGTATAAAGGATTAGCCCAGATAAAATCACTTTAGCTGTCATATCTAGAAGACTCTGTCTCTCTGTCCCTGATGACCTCTCTGCAGGAGGAATAAAGATGCTTTGCTCAAGTTTCAAGTGGTTTATTCCGTTAAGTAGGTAGATGGATGAGTGTTCTTGCTCTTTTTGTTTGAGAGAGTCTATTATGTCTGCTGGCTAAAGTGAGTTTAAGTGGACGGTTTCTATAAAGATAGGGTAGGTGAAAGTACATGTGATCTTGAGAAGCAGCTGTCATATGACCTGGATGGTGACTTGCTGTAAATTTGTGACCTACTTGATGTAAGTGAACCTTCATACACCAATCTCACAGTGTTGTTGGACTGGGACTTCGAATGAGAGGTTCTTCTATATGCAGATGAATGCTGATGTGGCCTCCATGAAATCTGTTATGCCTGTCTTTCCTCTACTATTTCCAATACTTTCTTGAGAAGCTCTTGTTGTGTGATGTGATATGACCCTATGTGTCCAGCTGGTACCCTGTCCTCTTTCCCTTCCAAAACTGACTCTTATTTCATTTTAGTAATTCCTCACTAGTGTACAAATGTATATGGGTATTCATGCTTGGTGTGCCACCATACCACAGACGAATGTGATCATGACATTATCCCTACTCTCTGCCATTTCCATGTAGCGCTACAAATTCCTCATGTACACCTTGTAGTACTCTGACCATTTCTAGCTGACTCTCTGGCAGTGCATTGAGTCCTAATGTCACAGCACATTTGTTGCTGGGCAGCCAATGCTTTATATATTTCCTGGGGTAGCTATGACTAGCAGCTCTTTGTAAAGGTTTCACTGTGGACATTGTTATGTCTGAATTTCTGCTATCATCCAGAAGGTGTTCCTGTGGGTTTGGAGATACTGGTATAGAGGGGCGTGGATTTTCTCTGTGTACAAGCTGTAGTGTAATATCACCCTGTATTTGATTTTGTGATCCAGTATCACTTCCTACAAAGTTAACAACATGGGGTCTATATTATATTAGTGAAATGTAAATACATCAAATAGGTCTTCATCAACCCATTTTCAGAGAAAGCAAAAATCCATGAATGATCATTACAGGGAAATTTTTCCCATAGTAAGTAACCAGTGAGCCAGCATAATGATCACATAGAAACAGAAAAATTTAAAATCAACACTGGTGGGGGCTGCACCTCCACCCCCCCCCCACCAACTAAATATATCAACTCTGAGATCTCACTACAATGGGGAAAAGGGCAAATTCCCAAAGATGGCCCACTGGTTACTTACTGTGGGAAAAATTTTGCTGTTATGATCATTTTGCTTTCTCTGAAAATGGGTCAGTGAAGAGGTATTCAATGTATTTGCAATTCACTGATATAATAAAGACACCCAACATGTTGTGGGATGTGAAATCTTACCATTAAACTTGGCAACTGCATGCCACTTTCCTCAGGCTGTATCATAAATATAACTATGTTATCATCTTGGGCATCGGCCATTTTGCTTCTTCTATCTTCTAAGTTTACTGGTATAGTAGAACTGTTCATTTCTGCTGCTGCCACTGTAAAGAATTAATTGATTACATTACTACTCAGAGACTGGAGTCCACTACTACATGCTATGTAATGAGGTGTGGAGGACACTTGCCATGCACACTCTGTTTAATGTCATTATCTGCAGAAGTGGTGGGTTCACCCGTTAATAGTAATTGTCATGTGTTATATGTACAGCACAATACTACTACTGCTCTTATTTCCTTTACGGACACAGTCAGTCAAGCCAGAACCACTGGCCAATTTGTATCCTCACTCTTTCTTGACCTCTCAAAGGCTTTTGATACAGTCTGCCACCCATTACTCCTCAGTAAAGTCTCCAACCTAGGTATCTCTCCCCAACTCTAAACTGGTTCACTAACTACTTAACAGGCAGGCAACAATCTACTAGATGGCTCAACTCTTTCTCTCCATTCCTGAACTCTTTAACAGGTGTCCCCCAAGGCTCTGTCTCAGGACCCCTTCTTTTCAGTATCTTTATAAATGACTTCCATTCCACCCTTAATAATGTATCTGTTGTACAATACAAAGACAATTCAACCATTATTTGATCTGCTAATTCAATATCAGAACTTCTGCAAATAACGCAGAATGCCTTTACTGCCACTGAAACGTGGATGGCCAATAATCACCTAGCAGTAAACCCTCCCAAAAAACTAATTGCTAATATGTACTCCTAAGAAGAACCTATCTGCTTACAAATCAGATTTGATCATCCTTTGTCAAAATAAAACCACCATGAAGGTCATCTGCCACACTAAATTAATAGGTGTTATTATTGATGAAAACCTGACATTCAACCTCCATATCCACAATAATATTAAACAACAAACCAAAAACTAGGCACTCTCTACAGGCACAAACACTTTCTTAACTGCTCTACTATGCATACTCTCTCCTTAACTTTTCTCCTTTCATCTCTCCTATATGGAGCTCCTCTCCTTGCCAACATCCAGTCTTCCTTAAAAACCAAGCTTGAGTCCTGTTACAACAAGTTTGCTAAGTCTGCAACCAATGCAAAACATTCTTCCCAGCACTGCATCTCCCTTCAAGTGCTTAACTGTCTTGAACTTCCAAATTATCTAATCAAGCTACAGCTAACCACAGCATATAAAATCATTTGCAAGCCGTTAGACTGTCTAGGCCTTTCATCCATTTTAACCCACTACCACCCAAATAGGCCACTCAGATCCAAATATCAACTCCTTCTTTAAGAAGACAAACCAAAACTCCCAGCTGATGACATGCTTTATTCCTTTTCTGTTGCCAAGCTATGGAATTCTTTCCCAATAGCTATCAGAACCTGCAGCAATATCTCCTTCAAAAAATCACTGCATCAATACCTCTCCACCCTTTGGCAATGCAGGTATCCTAATTCCCATCCATCTATAACCTGATTCCCACACCCTAAGACATATTTATCTTACATTTCTTCTAATAGTGACTTACTATCTATTGTTGCCTAACCATCTGTCAATAAATCAATTTCTTTCTTCCCTGTACCATTTATGCTGGCTGTGACTCCTAGATTACCTTGTAAATATTTGCATATGACTGCTTATCACTAAAAATGTATAACAATATAATTACTTGTTTAGTATGTACCTTAAACTGTGTTATCTGTACATATTGTATATGTATATCCTTTCTACTCTGTTGTTTGCTTAATATTGATCCATTTATGCTAACACTGCTTGTATGTACTATCCATTCTGAATGCTTTGTACCATTATACTAACTTCCTTGCAGAGATTTTCTCCTCGGGCCTCCACTAAAAATGTTTTTTTTTTGGCCCAGTGGACTTTCCTGGTAAACAAATGCCAATAGATAAATAAATAAATATGTAATCATTCCATTTCAGCATTAATTTCTTTACATAAATATGTTACTATTGTCAAACCAACCTTCTTGAACAGATGTCCATTGATGCTGCAGACATGGATAATAGCCAATGCCCACACCACCTCTGATTATGCCAGTGCCATCGTCATCTCTGTCACTGTCATCCCCACAAATGGAGTGGAGGTACTCTTTATCAGATGGTAATGGAATAAGAATTTAGGCCTCTCCCTAGTAGTGCAATGACCCTACCAATTTCATCTTCTGTATACCTGGCCCTGGAAGTTCTTCCCAGTTTTATCTTCTCTGCTCATCTTACTGGTTACTGACAGAAGAAAGTGTATTTTGAAATTGTCTTAAGTGTGTATGTGTTCCTCACTGCTGGTGTGGCTACCTTTGAATCGCATTGTAATTACTTGCAGCTAGTCATTAGATTTGTTTCTGGTGATGAATCAAAAGAGGCCTAAGCAGTTTAGGAATAACATTTATGAAAAAACAGTGCACTGTGATGCTTAATAGTCTAACCATTTCTGGGATAGATATTTCCATTGTGTGTTCCATCAATAATATTAATGAGATGAATAAAGATGAACACTTACTTTCAAAGGGTTAAAATATCTGGAGAACAATAAACCAAATGAAGGAGTAAGGGTTTTGTTCTCTTTTTATTTTTTTACTGGAGCTTGTTACTGTCTAAGACTCTGAGTAAACCATATCTGATTAGTATATGCCATACTTGTTTTTTACAACAGACTGGAGAAGTTGGCAACTGCCAGAAATATGGTGACAGTGCTGTTATGTTTTGAGTTGTGTTGACAGTGTTGTTTTGTTTAGAGGTATTGTGACAGTGTTGTTATGTTCAGAGGTTTGGTGACAGTGCTGTTATGTTTAGAGGTGTGGTGACAATGTTGTTTTGTTTAGAGGTATTGTGACAGTGTTGTTATGTTCAGAGGTTTGGTAACAGTGCTGTTATGTTCAGAGGTATGCTAATAGTGCTGTTATATTTAGACGTATTGTGACAGTGTTGTTATGCGTAGAGGTATGGTGACAGTGTTGTTATGTTCAGAGGTATGCTGATACTGCTGTTATGTTTAGAGGTCTAGTGACAGTGTTGTTATGTTCAGAGGTATGGTGACAGTGCTGTTACATTCAGAGGTATGGCAATAGTGCTGTTCTGTTTAGAGCTATGGTGACAGTGTTATGTTTAGAGGTATGGTGACAGTGCTGTTATATTTAGAAGTATGGTGACAGTGTTATGTTAAGAGGTATGGTGACAGTGCTGTTATGTTTAGAGGTATGGTGACAGTGCTGTTGTTTAGAGGTATGGTGACAGTGTTGTTATGTTCAGAGGTATGGTGACAGTGCTGTTATGTTTAGAGGTATGGTGACAGTGTTGTTATGTTCAGAGGTATGGTGACAGTGCTGTTATGTTTAGATGTATGGTGATAGTGTTATTATGTTTGGAGGTGTGGTGACAGTGTTGTTATGTTCAGAGGTATGGTGACAGTGCTATTATGTTGAGAGGTATGGTGACAGTGTTGTTATGTTCAGAGGTATGTTGACAATGTTGTTATGTTTAGAGGTATGATGACAGTTTTGTTATGTTCATAGGTATGGTGCCAATGTTGTTATATCTAGAGGTATGGTGACAGTATTGTTATGTTCAGATGTATGGTGCCAATGTTGTTATATTTAGAGGTATTGTGACAGTGTTGTTATGTTCAGTGGTATAGTGACAGTGCTGTTATGTTTAGAGGTGTGGTGACAGTGTTGTTATGTTCAGAGGTATGGGGCCAATGTTGTCATATTTAGAGGTATTGTGACAGTGGTGTTATGTTCAGAGGTATGCTGACAGTGCTGTTATGTTTAGAGTGTACAGTATTTTGTCAGTGTAGTGTATTTTTCCATCTACCTGATGCTTGATATTTTTCCCCTTCCACAACACTATGAATATGCCGTACTTCCAGATCTCTTGTTATGATCTTAGATTTCTAGTATTTCACAAGGGAATACAAAAGAATAATGCTATACCATACTGAAATCATCTTTCTTTAAGAACAGTTGCTAGAATGTCCTGCTGCTGCTATGCTGAAAGCAGTGAAGTTACAGCTTTGTAATATCTTCAGAAAGCTGCCTCAAACTTTTTTCACTCTCTGCACTTATAGGAGCATGCAGTTAAAATGCAACAGTGCAGGCATAGGATATCTTTGGAGAGTAGGGAGAACAACACTGCCTAACATTCTATATCTGCAAAGCACATGCCATAGCACAGTACACAGTATTATGGGTGGCACTGATGTACCAGTACATAAGCAAGGTATTCACCTGTATTGCCAGTTCCTTAGCTTTGGAATGGCCCAATGCACTAGAAAGATCACTGGAGACAATATGTTAAAGTATCCAGTAACTATCACTTCTATCCCAGGGGAAGGTGATGGATTTAAGTGGTCTGCTTGACAATTTCTAGAAATCAGGGACCTTGCAGGCATGTCTCTTTAGTAATAGAAGTGCAGACATCTAACATGTAGCATGTGGACACACATATCAGGCATGTCGATACCACTGCAGTTTACCTCCCCGGGCTAGGGATTCTGATATTCCAGCCACAGCATGGTGGGTACAAGTACTGACCAACAGCTGCCTGCATGAGTACTCTGTCCTTGACCATATGACAGAGTGACATCGATGATCTGCCCTTTCCAGTTTCAGGAGGCTCACAAAGTAAAGCAGAGGGATACATGCAGGAACAATCCAGTTTCTTAGGGGAAGGTGAATGGGTCTGGGAACAAGCTACAGGTTATAGGTGCTCAAGTGAAATATGAATGCTGTAAAAACCTATATATTTCTGAGGGATGACCGTTTATTTTCCTCTGTGCACATGTACACATTTTTCATTGTAGCTGAATATGTACATGCAGAGATTTATTAGTTTGTGTAGTTACAGTCAGTGCATTAGATGGAATTTAAAAATTCACCTGCTGCATGATGCCTCTTCACCTAAGCACACATATTTATAATGATGCTTGGAAATTCATTATGGGGGATTAAAATGATGTGCTGCTATGAAACGTGGATGTATATTTACAACAATGTGGAGCAGCTGTACATTAGAGACATACATGTGTTGCATTATTTTCCTATAGCAGTTATTTTTACAAACTCCCAACAAGTAACTAATTCATGATTTGAAGTTGTGAAAAACTGTAAGTCCTTAATATTAGTGGTTTTGCAAGACCATTTTCTTGTAATAATGGCCTACATCTGATAGTGTATCTTCAGATAACTTGTAGAAAAGGAATCCCAGAAGTTGTGCATGATCAGCATAGCTTAAACTTTTATATCATTGCTTGTCAGTAGCACATAAAAATGACTCCATTTTGTCCAGTAATATTTTCATTTGGCACTGATATGTAAAATAGCCAGTCTGTAGTTTAATGTTAAATGAACGCATGCATGTCATTCCCAGACCTTCCCATAGTAATCTAACTACTGATCTCTTCTGTATAAGAGCATATAGTGTGTGCATCATGTAAGCCAGCATCATCTTTAACAGACAAATTGGGTTCACAGACCTGACTATATCAGGACTGATTATGTGTGGTGACTAATCTCAAAGATGGTTACATTGTGCAGCTCACTGAAACCTTTGGAAGAGGATCATCCAATGAACTGAGCACTGCATGTAGAATCAGATGATGTGTCAAAAGAAATCAATCCACTTGCATTCAATCAACCCAGATGAAATACTTAGAATTTGCAAATATCACTGTGAGCTGTGTTCAGAGTAATACATGTCTCAGTTTTGCAGTCTCAGAAACAGATAAATCTGTATTTGATGCTCAGCTATATGTAATATCAAAATGCCAAACAGGCAAGCTGATGTCTTTAAATACTTTTATTGTGATTAACAAAAAGGACTTCTCAGGCAAATACTTCAAAAATTCCACTAAAAGGACTATGATTTTATTTAATTTTTAGTACACCTAAGTTTGTTTTGAAGGCTAAATTGAGCTGGATTTCAAGTTCATAGGTCATTTGAATTCATGCTGATCATTTTACTTCCACTTATATTACCTGTGTCATAAAAGGTAAAAGCCAAATTAGAGTTATCTAGCATGCATAGGTGCATATGCACATGTATATATGGGTTACTGACAATTTGAAATGTTGGTAGGGATAATTAAAAATCATCTGCTCAAACGTGCTAGCTGTGGTTCTGTTTGAGATTGTGATACAGAGGGGATCAGGGAATTTCCCTTTCCCCAATGTAGTGCAATCTCTGAGTTGGAATATATAATTCACAGGGGTTGTGAGGGTGCAGAGGGGCTTGCCCCCTTGCAAAAAAAACAAATGTTTTCTTTTTTGTCTTAGTTTCAATAGGCTGCAGATCAATACATTATGTTCAATCACTGTTTGATAAAAAAAGATTTTTGATAAAATAATGTACATCCAAATATATATTTATATATATATATATATATATATATATATATATATATATATATATATATATATATATATGTGTGTGTGTGTGTGCATGTGTGTGTATATATATATATATATATATATATATATATATATATATATATATATATATATATAGGTTCATAGGTTCATAGGTAGGTACTAGGCTATCGGCCCTAGGGCCCATACAAGCCTAGCCAAAAAATGTACCCTGGCTTTCGCCACCCAAGAAAATGATTTTCCTGTGCCCCTGTCGAGCAGAGCCACAGAAGGGATCCCCGGGGTGAATTTCCCATTTCCCATCCAATCATCAAGATTTTTCTTGAAGAGTGCTAATGAGGAGCTCTGTTTGACATAGATAGGTAGTCTTTTCCAGAGTATGGGAAGTCTCTGGGACAGGAATCTATCCCTCCAGCATGTTCTGTTTATTGTGGTGACAAGGTTAAGGTCCCTAGAGCGTGTAGCTCGGAGGGATTGGGATTTCTTTAAGTGGAGCATGTCCAACAGCTCTGGGTTTGACATAGCTTTGTATGTTAGGCAGAGATCGCCCCTGAGTAGGCGATATGCGATGGAGTAAAGCTGTAGCTTTTTGAGATGGTCTGCATAGGGCATCTGTTTGAGGCCAGTAATCGTCTTTCTGAGGTATTTCTGTGATCTTTCCAGTTGTTGTAGATGTCTTGTGAGGTACATACCAAAAGGGGCATTGTACTCTATAATGGGTCTAATGAGTGATGAGTAGAGGGGAATAATGACCTCTTTTTTTCTGGATGAGAATCCTTTTGTGATGAGATGAGCCACATAGAAGGATTTCCTGACCACTGTGGCGATGTGATTATCAAAGGAGAGACTACTGTCTACCTGTGTCCCAAGGTCTCATCACATTTTTGGCATTAAGTAGACTACCAGCTATATGGTAGTTCATGGGTACAGAGTTTTTACCAAAGGGGATGACAATACACTTTTTGGCACTGAGCTTCAGGCCATGGCTTTGACACCAGGTATCTGTCTCAGTGAGACCCTTTTGTAGTTTGTCCACATCGTTAGGAGTTTCGATTATGGCTCCTAGTTTGCAGTCATCTGCAAACTTTGTTAGCCAAAGACCTTCTGTGTTGGCCTGCACTTCAGAGAAGTAGATACCAAACAGGAGAGGACCCAGGACTGAACCCTGTGGTACTCCACTTGTCACTGGTCTGATGTTGGATTTGGAATCCGCTACTTTCACAGTGTGGGTTCTGTCCGTGAGCCAGTTGGCAACCCATCTTGTGACATAGGGATTTATACCTAGTTTAGTGAGCTTATCTATAATTCCAGAGTGGGGGATGGTGTCAAAAGCCTTGGCGAGATCTAGATAAGCTGTGTGAACCATTTTACCCTCATCTATGGCTTTGGTGACTGCTTCAAAGAAGTCAATCAGGTTTAGGAGACATGATCTGCCTTTTACAAATCCAAACTGAGAAGGGTCCACAGTTTGGAGATTACCAATGTCTTTGTTTATGAGTTCCATGATGATACGTTCCATGGCCTTGCAGACCAGGTTCATCAGGCTAATGGGGTGGTAGTTCCCGGGGTCCATCGTGGCTCCCCCTTTGTGGAGTGGGATAACTGTCGCAGTGTGCCATTCAGTGGGTACAAAGCCTGAGGTGAGGCTATGATTGAACATGGTGCTTAGGTAGGGTGCCAGTTCATTCTGTAGTTCGTGTAGAACGCAGCCTTGGATATTGTCTGGTCCCATGGATGCTGTGTTCTTGGCTTTCATGAGTGTGTTTTTTACCTGTGCAGCCATGATTATAGGAACTTTGCATTCTTCCGGTATAGAGATGGGCCCTCTAGAGGGTGAGAGGGGGGTAAAGATAGCACTGAACTTATCTGCTAGGATGTTGGCAATATCAGTTGGTTCTGTATATTTAGTGCTGTTATGTTGTAATTCAGAGCAGACCTGAGTGTTCCCATTTAGATTCTTGACATAGCTATAGAATGCTTTGTGGTTGTCTTTAGAGTCAGTGGCAATTTTGTTTTCGTAACTAGCTTTGGAGGATTTTAGGAGGGGTCTCAGCTTCTTACTGAGGTTGACCAGGGAGTTCCTCCAGTCATGGGATTTTACTCTTTTTTGCAACAGTTTCTTTCTTCTGTTGTAGAGTTTGTTTATGGCAGAGGACCACCACATTGGCTTCCTTTTTTTGGAGGATAACATTTTGGTTCTATTAGGGATAGAATGATCCATGTACTCGTGTAAGTGCTTATAAAGTGCATTTGTGTAGGATTCGGCAGTCATACCTCTATTGTCCGTCTGCATGGGTGTCATGAAGTTTGCCACTTCTATCTTAAGAAGTGTGAAGTTGGCTTTTGAGAAGTTTTTTACGATGGTTTCCCTAACTGGGACTGGGGGTGGGATGTGGATGTTTAGGCTGATAAGCTTGTGGTCGGATCTGACCAATGAGGAATTGACCTCTGGTGTGGAACACCGATTTCCCATGTTGGTAATGACCAGGTCTAGGATATTGCTGCCCCTGGTGGGGGTGTGAATAAGTTGATCCAAGGCATTGGAATTTATGAATTCTAGAAAACGTTGAGCAAAAGAGTTGGTACATGAGTAGTTTTCCCAGTTAATGGTGGGGTAGTTGAAATCGCCCATTATTAGGGTGTTGGGTTGTACCCTAATACTTTCTAGTGTATCAAGAAATGAGGAGTGTGAATCCTGGGGCATGGTGGGGGGTCTGTAGCAAGCTACAATTTGGATTGCGGTCTTGCCCAGAGTTAGTTGCACTTGGATAATCTCGGATGCATTATGCTGTGCAACTAGCCTGGAGGTGTGGATATCCTTAATGAATATGGACACACCTCTGCCTTTAATGCTTCTTTCTGGGTTAGGTGGCCGAAAGGTGTGGTATGAATTGAAGCCTGGCAATGCAGGGGTGCTTTCTGGAACTTTGAACCAGGTCTCTGTCACTGCACAGATGTCAATGTTCTCCATTTTAAGGAGTGCCTCGAGTGAGTGCATTTTGAGGTTTAGACTTCTAGCACTGAGTAGCATTACCCTCAGATTTTGCTTGCTTGTACCTGTTACGGTGGTGAATTTGTCATTTGAACCTTGCCTAAAAAAGGCACTATAGGGGTGGCAAGAGTCTTAACCAGTATCCGGAATCCTAAGGGCGACAGGTGCAGGCCATCTCTGACAAAGCATCGTGGACTGTCAATATATATATATATATATATATATATATATCTTCTTTTTCTTTTGGCTGTTCCCATTAGGGGTCGTCACAGAGGATCATCTGTTTCCATTTCTTCCTCTCCTCTGCATCTTGCTCTGTCACACCAACCACTTGCATGTCTTCTCTCACCACATCCATAAACCTTATCTTAGGCCTTCCTCTTTTCCTCTTACCTGGCAGCTTCAACCTTAGCATCCTTTTCCCAATATACCCAGCATCCATCCTCAGCACATGTCTCAACCAACACAATCTCACCTCTCTGGCTTTGTCTGCAAACGGTCCAACATGGGCTGACCCTCTAACATACTTATTCCTAATCCTGTCTACCCTGTATCTATCTATCTATCTATCTATCTATCTATCTATCTATCTATCTATCTATCTATCTATCTACCTAAATGTATATATATACAGATAGAGAAATAGAGAGATTGATATGAGTCTCGTAGCTTAAATCAAATTTGTATTTAATTGATCTACAAATAGTCAAGCTGTAAATTCTGAACTTTTTTTTTCCTTCATATGGTTCCTACACAGAGTATAGGACTTGTCCACTACAGAACCCTTGTTATACTACATTCCAGTATTTTTGGATGGGGTTTTGCATGGAAAATGGTCTTGCCCTAGTATAGGAGTCATATTAAAGAACATTCCGCTATT
Source organism: Protopterus annectens (assembly GCF_019279795.1). Classification (NCBI taxonomy): domain Eukaryota; kingdom Metazoa; phylum Chordata; order Ceratodontiformes; family Protopteridae; genus Protopterus; species Protopterus annectens. The sequence continues at coordinate 65,726,883 of NC_056734.1, forward strand.
TTGACTGATCAGGCATCAGTATGCCAGTCTGGAGTTTTTACTGTTCAATTAAAAAGCAAGCTAATGAAAGAGAACATAATTATATATATGTATGCATGTGTATGCCCTCAACATAATGTGTAATTAAATAAATCAGCAGTTTGTAGTATGTTTAGTGCATACTCATATTATTAGCACAATTCTGAACCATAGATTACACTAATGATATGGCTATAGAGTGCTCTAAGTAATCAAATACTGGAGCACATAGTACACATTTGTGTACTGTGCACATCCACAGCTGTGGTAATGATGACCAGATACATTTTAAAATATAAAAGCTGTAGAAAACAGAGATTAAGTAGGGAAGGAACTGTAAAAACAGCATTGCATGTTTTTTTTTTTTTTAGTAAAAACTGAGGAAATATTTCTTTCTAGGTCAGAGATTCCAAGGAGAATATACTTCCAAGATTTCATTCTAGCACAGCAGAAGATATCATTTAAGATGATAGGAGATGAAATTGTCTTCCCTCCTAGATAGCCTCAGTTACTTAATGAGGTTAATTGAAGGTGTAACATCACAAGGATTGGAAAGACATACACCACAATTCAATACAATCTTGTTTAGGCTCCATGTTTAGCCTCTATGGAATGTATCTATGTACACAGTCACTCTTCCCCCTCAGCAGCACACCATACATATTAATTGTGGTGTACTGCTGAGGGAGATCAGAGTAACATGGAAATCTAATCCATGCAAGCAACAGTGTCATACTTGTCGACTGCCCAGAAAAATTCTGAACAGATGGTAAGCAGAGGACATTTTTCTTTTATTTTTATAGATGTTTGTATGGTGCAGCATCTTGCTTAGCAATGCTTAGCTGCACTTATACATATACAGTAGACATCTGCTATTTATCTAAAAATAGAAACCAGATGTAATCAATTGCATATATTTTTCTTTCTATTTTTTTTTTTTTTTTTTTTTTGTTTGCACAGTATGGCACTGTGCTTAATGATGACAAGTAGTGCTTATACATATAAAACAGACATCTGGTATACATCTAAAAATAGAAACTGGATGCAATCAGTTGTGTGTGTGTGTGTGTGTGTGTGTGTGTGTGTGTGTGTGTGTGTGTGTGTGTGTGTGTGTGTGTGTGTGTGTGTGTGTGTGTATCTATATACATATATATATATATATATATATATATATATATATATATATATTTTTTTTCTATTCTGCTTGTTTGCATGGCACAGCATGGTGCTGACCTTTGCTTATAGATACAGTACAGATTCACTAGAGATCTAAAAATGGAAACCAGATGTATTCAAATGTTGGAGTTCTATGGTGCTTAGCAATGCTCAAACCCATGCAGCAAAGCTGTGCTACATTTACAAGCACCTGTGTAGTATTTATGAAGATATACAAACTCCCTTCACTATACTAGTGGTTAGATAGCTTAGGTCATGACCTACAGTGTAGTAGGTCACCTAGTTTGAGTCCTGAGCATTCATACTTTTTACATTTATTGCTGTGTAAATATGTCAGGTGACTGTAACATCGGTTTAGTTCAAAATTTAAAAAAATGTTAAATTTGGAAAAGGTGTGCGATGTTAAGCAGCACTGGTCAATTGTCTATTCCTGTTGCCACATGGGTAAATTCTGCTTAAACATGGTTTGTGTGAGTTTGTGTGATGCTAAGCGATGTGGCACTTTTTTGAAAGTTACAGTATGATGTGTAAGGGCAGGAATCCATCCTATATAAAGGCCAATAGGCGGGAATTACACAGCATTCATTGGAGTCTTCACTTAGCTGTCGATATGCCTGGTGGGGTTGAAGAGGTAGCATGCTTTTGGGTGCAGAGGTGGGGTGTGCAGGAGTCCAAAGTTTTTTTTGGACTCCTGGTTAAAAACCATGAACCCCGGCTGCTGCAGGACATTTACCTGGGTTCAGAGTGTAACTCTTAGGCCTGGAATCAGTTGGCTAGGGAACTTACCAGTGCTACTGGTATCCCCTGCACTGTTGAGCAGTGTCATTACCACTGCGATGGCCAGAAGTGTAGGAAGAGGGAAGCCTTTGGACACCTGAGTCCAAGAAGCTCTGGCTGGGCAGACCCCACAGATATGCAAGTATGTTCATCAGTACTATAGAAATGTACAAGCTGAATCTGTGCAAAACTGGTATGCATAATAGTTTGATTCTCTTACAACAGCTGCAGAAGAGAGGGCTCACAATATCCATTCCCATGGAGGGTACCTGGCTAGGATGAGGCAACTATGTGGTAGGTAGGAAAATATCAAAGTAATTAATGACCTAATACATAACATACTTTTATAATAAATTATTAACAAAGTTTGAAGTCTTAAAAGTTAGGTATGACATAACTGAGACATGTAACATGTTTAGTAATGTGTCACTGCCTACCTGAAATGGTAAAGCAAGATAAATCAAATAAACATGCATTACTGTGTAGTATAGCTTCCAAGCATCAGTTAATGTTGGGGTCTCCCCAGATTAACAGCCACTGTTCTGGTCTGCTCACTGTGTGAAATATGCTGTAGGGTGCACTCAATTAATGACAAGGGTATATGGGTTATTTATTAGAAGTGTTACACAGCTATGTATTCTCTACATGCCAGACTTGAAGCAATATTAATCAATAAATGTTAAAGGCTGATGGTGTTTTCATATGTAATTTTTTCCTGTATTCACTGCATGGGTGTTCTAATCTGAGACCAGCCGACTTTAAATGTAAATGAATGAAGAATGCAGCAAAAACTGCCTGAAATAAATGAAGTCCAATACAGAGTAAGGTCCAAGCCTGTGTTCTGGCCATTATGTCTGCAATAATGCTTTGTATTACACCCAATTAAGGAACAAGCTATACGAGTAAGGCAACTAAGGACCTTGGCAGCTATCCATATGTCTAAATACCAGATTTTAAGGAACATTATCAATAAACTTTAAAACAGGATTGTGCTTTGATAAGTAATCTTTTCAAATAAGTGTGCATTATTCCTTTATTCACTACACGTGTTCTAATCTGACACCAGTCAACTGTTAAATGCAAATGAATGAAGAATGCAGCAAAAACTGTTTGAAATAAATGTAATGCAATATGCAGTAAGATTCAAGCCTGTGTTCTGGCCAGTTTGTCTCAAATAATGATATATATATATTCCACTCAGTCGAGGAACGAGGTATATGGGTAAGGTAGTTAAAGTTCTGGGCAGCTATCCATGTGTCTGTTCCTGTATTTACTGCATGTGTTTTCTAATCTGACACCAGTCAGCTGTTAAAATAAGTGCACATTTTCCCTGTAGTCACAGCTTGTGGGTTCTAATTCCATAGCAGCCAACTAAGAAATCACCAGCTTTCTAGTCTACTACACAAACATACCTCTCAAATGTCACGATTCTTTGGAATGTAATGACTAATGCCACATATGGTGCTTGATTAACAGGTAAATGACATTACTTGGAATGCACTTTTTTGGCAAATCTGTTATCAGAACACCTTGCTACAAATGTATGAGCACACTATGTACAACTGTTCCTTTTAGTTGTGCCTTTGTACCACCATGTGTTAGAGCTTGGCCCATGGTGTCCCATGCTAACAGGTTCAGAGCTATGTAAGTACACCATCTATACCTTAGTTGCAGTTATTGTACTCACAACTGAAATTGTACATATGTAGAAGTATGTAGTAGTATTCTGTGTAGTAATATTAGCTTCAAAATTACTAATGGTATGTTTCTCTCTCACCCCAACCCTTCTCTTCTTTAATTCTTTAATTTATTAATGTTATTTATTATTATTATAATTTGATACTAATATATATTTTTGTAAATACCTCTTATGTTGGCATTATGTATAACTTCATATTGCTTTGCTGTTAAAATAGTTTTACTAACATTATTTATTGTTGTGTTCCACATTATATTCCTTTCTCTTTCATTTGATTAATCAATATTATCTTCTGTAATGTTAATACTAACATTTGTTTGGTTATGTTTATTCTCACCTTATGTTTATATTTATTTTCTACAGTACAGCAAGGTAGGCTGGTTCCTGGTGATCCACTACCTTGGCTCCCCCCTGGCCATGGCACCGAGGCCCAGCATGTTTGGGCCGTAGCCCAGTGGAGCCCACACTGCTGCCCCTGCACTACCTCGGCCATCAGGTAGTTCTGTCCCAGAGGCGGGGATTGGTCCCACCTGTGGGAGAGGAAGTGGAGGGGGTGATTATGTCACCTGTGAGGAACTGCCAGGCATTATGCATGGCTGCTGTGCTGAATTCTTGATCCACTCCTATGCCAGATGGAGAGCATGCTGCCCATCGTGGTGGGGAAGCCTTGCCACATGCACTGGCACCAAGAACAGTGAAGGAGAAGTACTGGCAGTGCCATGGGTGAAGACATGTATCACACTGCTACTGTGTCTAACGTCCATGGGACTGGGATTCCACAACACCCTATCCAACCAAGGTGTTTACCCCACTTTTTTGTCACACACCAACCCTGTCTGTTCTTTTGTCTGTCTTGTCTGTGAATGACCTGAGACGTACCTCCCTGGACTACATGAAAAGAGACATAAAGGAGCTCTCTGAGCATGTAGCCCAGGCCGGTATGACGCTGACCTTGAGTAGCATCTTACCCTCACCAAGAATGATGCCACAATATGAAGACAAGATGATCAATTTCAACAATTGGCTTAAGTACTGGTGTCATTCAAAGGGGATCCAATGCCTGTCAGCTTGGGATGATATGCTCGACAAGCCACGATGCTTCGCTAGGGACGGCTTGCACCTGTCACCCCTGGGCTTTTGGATATTGGCAAAGGCTCTTGCTACCCCCATAGTGCCTTTTTTAGGCAAGGCTCAAAAGACAAACCCACCTCCAAGGTATCACAAGGGATAAGAAACTAAGAGCAATGCTACTCAATGCCAGAAGTCTAAAGCTCAAGATGCACGCACTCGAAACTCTCCTTAGCACGGAGAACATCGATATCTCTGCAGTAACAGAAACCTGGTTCAGGGCTCCCGAGAGCACCCCAGCACTACCAGGTTATACCTCATACCATGCTTTTCAGCCCCAAAACTTGGACTGAACCATAAAAGGAGGGGGAGTATTGATATTCATCAAAGATACCCACACCTCCAGGTTGGTGGCAAAGCACGAAGCATCAGAGACTATCCATGTGCAACTAACAGTGGGTAAAACTGCCTTCCAGTTTATAGCCTGCTACAGACCACCCTCCCAAACCCAGGAACCCCACTCGGCCTTCCTGAGAACACTGGAAAATATGAAGGTCTCTCCAAACACCATTATATTGGGTGACGTCAACTACCCAAACATAGACTGGGAGCATTACTCTAGCTCCAACACCCTAGCCCAAAGGTTCCTAGAATTTATAAACTCAAATGTTATGGAACAACTTGTTACCACTCCCACAAGAGGGGAAAACATACTGGACCTGATCATCACCAACATGGGGACTCTATGCTCCAGACCAGAAGTGTATCCCTCACTGGTAAGATCAGACCATAAACTAATCTCACTGGATATTCACATCCCGACCCCACCCCCTGCCCAGAAAACCACAGTGACAAACTTCTCTAAAGCAAATTTCACACTCCTCAAAACTGAGGTGGAATCCTTCAAAGCCCCCGGGCCTGTGGAAAATATGGCCCAGACCGCAGAATCCTTTATAAACGCATTCTATGAACACCTTCAGGAATGCATGGATCATGCGATCCCAAATAAAACCAACATCCAATCCTCCAAAGGCAAACGTCCTGTATGGTGGACCCCAGCCATAAAAAAACTATACAATAGAAGGAGGAAGCTACTAAATGATAGAGCAAAATCCCAAAAAGGGAGGGCATCACTGATCAGTATTAGCAAAAAACTACAGGCACACATAAAATTGTCTAAGGCCAGCTTCGAGAGAAAAATTGCACAGGACACTAAGGATAATCACAAGGCTTTATTTAGTTATGTTAGGAACCTGGGTGGTAATTCCCAGATATGCTCAGAATTAGTCCAAAATGACAAAAAATACACCGAACCCACAGACATTGCCAACATCCTAGCTGACAGGTTCAGCGCAAACTTCTCCCCCCCCACCAAAAGGGCAAATATCTATCCCAGCAGAGTGCTGCCCTCCCCCTGACATCTCAGATGCTCAGGTAAGAGCCGCCCTCTCCAAAGCAAAAAACACAGCATCAATGGGACCAGACAGTGTCCTGGGCTGCATCCTACATGAACTCCAAGAAGAGCTAAGCCCAAACATAAAACTACTGTTCAATCTCAGCCTTACTACAGGATATGTGCCCAAAGAGTGGCGTACAGCAACAGTGGTCCCTCTCCATAAAGGTGGTGCCTCAACGGATCCTGGAAACTATCGCCCCATAAGCCTGACTAGCTTGGTCTGCAAAGCTATGGAAAGGATCATCATGAACCTCATAAATAAAGATATTGGGGACCTACAAACACTGGATCCTACCCAGTTTGGCTTTGTTAAGGGCCGATCCTGCCTTTTAAACCTGGTTGATTTCTTTGAAACAGTCACCAAGGCCATTGATGAGGGGAAGGTGGTCCACACAGCCTACCTGGACCTCGCAAAAGCCTTCGATACAATACCCCACTCGGGCATTATAGATAAGCTCACCAGCTTAAATATAAACCCCTATGTCACTAGATGGATTGCAAACTGGCTCAAGGACAGAACCCACATGGTTAGAATTGCTGGAGCCATGTCAGACTCCAAACCAGTTACAAGTGGTGTCCCACAAGGCTCAGTCCTGGGACCTCTCTTGTTCGGTATATATTTCTTGGAGGTACAGGCCAACACGGAAGGACTGTGGCTGACCAAGTTCGCAGATGACTGCAAACTGGGCGCCATAATCGACTCTCCAGCCGGCACAAGCATCCTCCAAAAGGGCCTCATAGAAACAGACAACTGGTGCCAGAGCCATGGCCTCAAGCTAAATGCCAAAAGGTGTATAGTCATCCCCTTTGGCAAAAACAAAGTGCCCACAAATTACCACATAGGTGGTAATCCATTAATTACAGAAGAAGTAATTAGAGACCTGGGGACCCAAGTTGATAGCAATCTCTCATTTGACAACCACGTGGCCAAAGTGGTTAGAAAAACATTTTATATAGCCCACCTAATCATGAAGGGATTCACATCTAGATCAGGGGACGTCATCGTGCCTCTTTACTCATCCCTCATCAGGCCCATAATTGAGTACAATGCCCCTTTTGAGATGTACCTTACCAGACACCTGCAGCAACTGGAAAGACCCCAAAAGTACCTCACCAAGAGGATCAAAGGGCTGAAACAGATGCCATATGCTGCCCGGTTAAAGAAACTCCAGCTCTACTCAGTGGCATACCACCTGTTCAGAGGCGATCTGTGCCTGACGTATAAAGCCATGTCCAACCCGGAATTAATGGACATGCTGCACCTCAGAAAATCCAAATCCCATCGAGCTACGCACTCGAGAGACTTGAACCTCAGCACTGAAATAAATAGGACATGCTGGAGGGACAGATTCATAACCCAGAGGCTCCCTTCACTCTGGAATAAAATCCCAGTCCAGGTTAGGCAGAGTCCCTCATTGACTCTCTTCAAGAGGAATCTTGATGAATGGATGGGAGATCGTAGGTTTACCCTGGGTATCACTTCTGTGTCACTGTTAGACAGAGGCACAGTATACTAACCTCGAAAAAGGGCATAGCAAAATAAATTTAAAATGGGTGGTGAAAGCCAAACACATTCTGGCTAGGCTTATAAATGCCCTAGGGCAGATAGCCTAGTATGAACCTATGAACCTATGAACCTATAAATGCTTTCTCACCTTTCCAGCTTACCTCCAACACATACACATGTCCCTTCCCCAAAATTCCACTCTCACATTAAAAAAAAAAGGCACCTGTCCCCCCCCCCCCAAAAAAAAAAAAAATGTCCCATACATAACTCTCCATTTCGCACATAGGCCCACTAGACACACTTAATTTGGTCCAATTGGCTTGGCAATGAACTTCTGTTGTCCTCACCCCTCTTCCTGGGGTGACATTACACCCTTCCTGCACATACCTACCTGCCTTTCACTATGTTTTTCACCTGCTTGCACCACATTTCACTACCGTCCTATCTCCCCATTTTTCTTTTCTTTATATATTTTTTTGAAATGCGGAGCAGTGTACCACATAGCTTAACTTTGCTAAATAGCACTAAATTGATATAGGCTTTTGAAAAAAAATATTAATCATGTTCAAAAAGTCTACCTGTGCCCTATTTCAAACCCAGGACCATCGCACCTGTAGGGCAGTGGATTAACTTGACAAGCTACACAGCTGCTAACATCAGTTGTGTTTTAATCAAAACATAGTAATGCTCAAGTTTGCATCATTAAGCATGTTTAAGTGATGCTGTGCATCGTGCCACACCACACAAATCAGCTAGAAGAGGAAGAGAAAAATAGTACTGTAATCGGGACTCTAGTACAGAAATACATTCATATAAAACCATAGACATAAGAATAGATGTAAGTTAGGTACCTAATAGCAGGTAACCCTGCAGTTCTATGTACAAAATGTAAAGATACAGCTGCTAAAACATTAATGGAAAAATAGCATTTAACTGGGACTCTGGTAGACAGATACAGCACTCTAAAGCCATACACAAAATAATAGATGTAAGTGAGGTATGTAACAGCAGATAACTGTGGAATGATATCCACAACATGTAAAAATACATCTGCTGTAACAGTGACTCTGTAGCTCAGTATGTAAAATGCATTGACAACATTCATCTTTGCTACACATGCTCCTGTGTTCAACTACAGCTGCATCTAGTATTGAAAATACATGTATGTGGACATCAGTATTATACATTGTGATGTGTATATCTGTATCATCAGCTATTTATCCACTCAAAGCAGTACAGATGGAATGTCTGCCTCAAAATAATACAAGTCAAAGGCCTACAGATAGGACCACTCTTAACTACTCCTATTACAATACTAGAAAGTGCAGAGAATGTCAGGTCATGCATTATCCTGAATTCCCAGAGGATTTCAAAGCATGCACTGAAATTTTGGCCCAGTAATATCAGACTGCAGCCCACAATTGTTTGCTAGTGCTAGTACAGACAACCACAGCTGCACAAGTAACATACATATATGGAGGGTGTGCTAGACTCAAGGGTTGTCAGCACATACATAATGGGGGACTACCATGACATAACACATGACTTGGAAGTTGTCTATCTGTGTGACATAATGGTTAATGTACCCCCTAACTTATTCTAAGATACACCAAGCATTTTGCCTTTATTCTGTTAGTAACACCTTTGGCTAACATACTTACCTTAAACACATAACCTAATTTCTAGTGGGATGGGTTCCCTCAATATGGCTCTGCCTATGCAGCAAGGCTGCTACAGGCCAAACATTTACTCTTAAAGCTTGTTGTCCTGCAAAGTGCTTACCCTCTCTGCCTAAGCCTATTGCCTGCAGCATCAGCTTCAGCCTGTAGCACATACATATGTGTGTAAAAAGTAGCTGCTACAGACATTCTCTCTGAGATGACATAGCATCTTTACCCTAGTAATTTCTACCTCAACATATGAGAAAGGGGTTGTAATCTATATTGAGGTATTATATCTTGTTTAATAGTTACATTGGACTGGGTGATTATACTGCAAATTGGCTGTGTATGCTGCAATTAGCATTTCAGAAGCACAGATTGGTTCAGAGGCAATCACTCACTAATGAGAACCATGTTAAAAAGGCAAACAGCAAGCTAGGGTAACCATTGTGCATTAAAGTTACTTTGCAGGGTGAACTCATTAGCACATTTATATATCTGTACCTTTCAACAGAGGAGTATTGTACTTCATCAGGTATATAACCATTTTGTTTCCAACATAATGCATATGTTTGAATATACTTAGGGGGAATGGGGATTACATCATTAAGCCTTTCTTAGAACTTTATGGATGACATGTCATTGATCTCCAGATGTGTTACACCTACAGAGGAACTAGAGTTCAGTAAGGGTTGAATGCATTTTGTTAATTAGGTACACTGGTTTCCTGGACATTTTCCTTGATAGCAGCTGTATTAGTACACTACTATTTGCTTGGCATGGTTGTTTTTATATATTATATGGGGGTTACCCCTATGGTCCACACTACAATGGATTCCTGTGTTGGGTGTGTGATCATACATCAGTATCTGTCATGGCACAAACAGGAATAGCTTACGATTGCTACTATCCTACTTGCATCCACACCCTTTGTAGGTTTTTACACTGTTGAATATGACGTGTAATCAAGCAGTGAATACTGCTAACCATCCTTTATTGATATATCTCTACGTACTGTACTCCCACGTATGTGATCCTAACATGTGTTTCTATTTTGTTGTCTTTCAGAAAATATGTATCACTGATGCCGGGGCCCTTTTACAGATGCTGAAAATGAAATCACCCTGGAGGCCTTGCATCAACACCATCAACTCCTGCTGTCCAGGGGAAGGTCAAACAAGGAAGAGCAGGCAGCATTGTGAGCTGACCTGGTCCATGATGTGAATGTTATTAGTCACCAGAGCAGGACATATGAGTAGGTGTGACACCATGCTACCAATATGATCAACGCTGCATGCAGAAGAGCAGTGGACATGACCAGGGATCGTGTTGTCACTGGTGGAGGGCCTGCAGCAGAATAACCACAGTCAGCCACTGAGGAATTCCTGGCAAACCTAGGAACATAGTACAGCTCCCAGGCATCTATCACACAATATGTTGTGGACGTTAGTGCCACCATTTCCATGCAAGAGGAGCATTCAGGTATGCTTAGTTGGATCAGAATTGGAGTAATGTAGCATTTAGTGTGTCAGGGTGTACATAGTTTTACATGGGTGTCAGGTGTTTCTTGGGGGGGGTTAGCAATACTTTGTATGTCATGCTCAGATTGTGGCCAACATACCAATTAACATAGTAGTTACTGTAAATTTGGGATCTTTGGATGTATCACCCTGCTATAGTGCACAATGTGGTGCTGTTTACATTACCTATCCATCATATGTTCACAGGACCATCAGAAATTGGACGAGGCCAAGCTCCTGCTCCTGGTAAGCACAACATTGTTTTGTTAGAGATGTAGATTTAGTGCAGTGTATTCACTAAGGTGTCATCCCAGGCCTGTTGGTTGGATTGATGTACTCTGCATGATTGCCAACTGTAATGATATTTTCTGACTGTACACAGTTTAGACTCATACCTATGCCTTGTAGGTGTGAGCACACTGATAGATTTCACAGCATTGTCAGGACATTACAGATTGCCATATGTGTCAACTTTGCAGAGTTTTGCCCAATGTCAACAGTATACTTTATTGTTGCTCATGAGATTCCTATGTAAAGAACTTTTATTTACAAATAACTACAGATGTTTGTTAGAAAAGAATGCCATCATGTCCTACTATATGAGGTTGGGGGTTAAACAAGTCTGTAATAGTGACAGCAGTGTATGCAGCTTAACATGTATTGCAACATAGTACTGCAGAGTATAGTAGTGCAGGTATCAATGTACTCCTTTTCCCTTTATATCACAGGTGACCGGGGGGGGTAGTCTCTGTTCCCTTCACAACCTGATGTCAGTGTCTTTTCAGACTCTGATGATGATGGTAGCCAAAATGAAGCACAGGTAGGGGTTGCAGGGGCTGAATCTGTCACAGAGGTTTACATCCTTCTGTCCTCATTATCACCATACACAGCCAGTAAGCCTATGCATACCCAGCCTCCAGAGGCCAGAGATATTGGACAGTTGGAGGGTGGGAACATTGAACAGGAAAGGGTGGCTACAATGGCTGCAGTGAGTGTCAATACTGGCCATAGACAAAGATCTGGTGAGGTTCCACACAGGCTTATTGATAGGGATGTTTGTTGGAAGCCTGCTGTCCCTCCACCACCTGTTTTAGGTGTCTCATCATGTGTCACTCGGAGCATGTTTAGGGTCATGATGGAGTCACAGACACATTCCAAAAGGAACTCCAGATGAATTCTCAGGGTTATGGATGCAGCACAGTCTGACATCCATGACAGCCTACACAGCATTTCTGATACACTGGATCAGTTGAATGACGCAGTGGAAAGACGTTGGTCTGAGATAGATAGCACACTATCCGTCTTGGAACGCACGTTGTCTGTGATGGAACATATGCTTGGAGATGAGCGTTGAACGCATGGACATAGGTCAGCAACTGCATCAGCTGAGAGTCCACATTACCATGCACAATCATGCTTCCATAATGGCAGTACATACAGCGCTCCAAGTGGAAGTGTGCTCTCCACACCAAAACATGGCAGGTCATGAGCTCATAGTCCTGGGTGTTCCTGTGGAAGACATGGTCCCAGCAGACAGCAGTCACCCTCAGGTAGTAGCCCCACTTCTGACCATGGGGCATGGAGGTGCCAGTGCAGCCCATGGCAGAGCCAGTTTCTGTGTTTGGGGGCGGAGACTGTGAAATGTTAGCTCTACCACGCACAGCTCAAACTGTCCAACATACAGACATGTAGGGCTAGCACAGAGATTGACTATGTTCACACAGACACTCACACACCACTGTCACAATCAGGTCACCTACAGACATGTACACTGCATTTCCATGGTCCATCTTGCCTGCTTCCCTTCCTGATTCACACACATGCTTTCCAACCCTTTGGGTCAGCCTAGGCCTCCTGCAACCCCACAAAACACCCTGTGCAAGTGATAATACCTGTGCCACATCCCTGTCATTCTTGTCATCAGTGCAGGGAAGTGAAGCTATGTGTCTGATACACAGGGTGACTATATAAATTACTATGTATTTGTTTCATTCATTGTTGCCTTTGACATGCCACTTGTACTGGTCACTGACAGATATTGTATAGTGCCATTTGTAACGAGTAAAGCACATAATTTTGTGTACATTACATTGGATGATGTTGTAATGGCTGTATACTTACATGATGAAAGGTGTCTCATAGAGGTCTTTATGCTTCAGTTTCAGGATTGTGTAAGACACACGTATGGGTACACATGTACAATAAACCCATAAACATCAGAACACAGGATGTAATATCAGGACAGAAGAAAAATGTCTTCAGAAAGGTAAAGCAGTATAAGTGCAAGGCTCCATAGATTCATATCTATATAATAGGCTAACAAGAACAATGGCTTTTTTAAGCCTAGTCATGCATCCCTAATCTCTGAAAAGGTCTGATACCCTTGTAAAGTGTAAGTAGGGTTTTGGGAGCTGAGACATCTGCAAGCTGTGGTATGGGAGATGAACCACCTTCAATTTCCCTGTGTCCTTTAGACACGTGTCCTAAACCAGTTATGATTGTCTTGTTCTGTGTCCCATTGTAAAACTTGCACATGATGTGTGTTACAGTGGAAGTGTGATTCACATGGATAGGGAGTCTGTTGCATACAGGGTATAGTCTCTGGGATACATACCTGTCTCTCCAGCATGTCCTAGTTATACCACTGTCAAGGTAGAGGTGTGTAGAAGAGGTAATTCTTGTGCTAGTCCTTTCTTGGATATGCAGGAAGTACATAGCTGACACCTCCCTATATGGCAGCTGTACACCTCCCCTCCAAAGCATGTAGGAGACAGAATGCACAGCTATGGCCTTGACATGGTCTGCATTGGACATGTTATGCAAATTATGTATTTGTTTTACTATGGAACATCTGTGACTGTTACAGTTGTCGGATATGCCTGTGTAGGTCATAGGTTCATAGGTGTGTACTAGGCCAATGGCCCTGGAGCCTTTACAAGCCTAGCTCATATAAGTCCCCTGGCATCATGCCACCATTAGTTCCCAGTGCCTCTATCAAGTAGAGCCACTTGAGTGATCCCCAGGGTGAACTTTCTATTTCCCATCCACTCATCAAGATTTCTGTTGAAAAGAGCCAGTGAGGTGCTTTGCTTGACTTGTATGGACAGCCTATTCCAAAGCATGGGCAGTCTCTGGGTTATGAACCTGTCCCTCCAGCATGTTCTGTTGATTGTGGTAATGATGAGTAAAGAGACTTGTAGGCTGGAGAATAAAATACTTGAAATTTATTCCAAAACACAAAGTTAGGTAAGCGCTTTCGAGGCAATCTTCTTCATCAGACCTTAATGCACAAGTAAATTAGCACACAAGGTTTAAATAAAACCAACAACCAATAAAAATTCTTTAAAAATCAATTAACTTTCCTTTAAAGTTCTATTGGTTTTACCAATGTAGAATGCACTACTGATATTATACTTAGCAAAATACACAATGTTTTTAGTAGAGCAATCTGCATAAAATAAAAACTCTTCAGGCTTCTGATGCACAGGGTGTAAAATCATGCAGGTAGACCAAATACTATTACAAATTCTGCAATTTCTACAAAAAAGTCCCTCTACGCTGAGAGACAAACCTGTCACATATTTTCTTCTGTTTGTAACAAGGTATTTTTCCCAAATTCTTGCCATTTTTGAAACTAAACCTGGGTATAGAACCAACAACATGACTGATTTCAGGGTCAGTAAGGAGAATGGGCCAGTTCTTTTTAATGATGTCACATGTCTTGTTGACATCATTAGAAAAAGTAAAGCATAGCCTATTCACAGATGTTGAGGAGAGCTGCCTTTATGGGAGTGCATTCACTAGATGCTCATCTGAATAGTAGGGTTGGGTTTTGTTACTTTTATATGAATCTACTTCCACTATCGCTCTGTCAGTATCAGACTTCTTATATCCTCTCTCAATAAACTCTGTAGTGAGATGACTCAATGCTTCCATTAATTCTTCCCTGTCTGTAGTTAATCTCTTGCAGTGTAAGACTTGGTTCTTAACTATATTCTTAGTAATGTGTCTAGCATGCATACTGGAGCGGTGAAGAATGTTGTTCTTCCTACAATCCTTCCTATGTATTCTGGTCGAGATATTACCAAACATATTTTTACTCACAGTTACATCAAGAATGCTGACTTCACCTTTGGAGTGACTAAGGGAGAAGGATAGGTACCCAGTTGTGTTATCAAGGAACCTGACATATGTATCTAATTGTGTCTCATCACCATGCCAAGCAAAGAAGATATCATCCGCAAAATGTTTATAAAATGTAATGTGCTGCTTGTACATGTTGGAGGTAAAAACCATTTCTTTCTCCCATTGGGCCAAAACAATACTGGCATATGTGTTGGCACATGCCATGCCCATAGCAACTCCCACTTTCTGAAGAAAAAACTCTCTTTCAAACAAAAAACCATTATTCTCTAGAATCAAGTCTAGAAGGGCACATATCCAGCATGTTCTGTTGATTGTGGTAATGAGGTTGAGGTCCCTGGAGTATGTGGTGTGGAGGGATTGGGATTTCTTTAGGTGTAACATTTCTAACAGGGCTGGATTAGACATGGCTTTGTAAGTCAAGCAGAGATTGCCTCTTAATACACGATATGAGACAGAGAAAAGCTGGAGTTTTTTGAGTCTGTCCATGTAGGGCATGTGTTTAAGGCCTAGGATCCTCTTTGTGAGGTACTTTTGTGGTCTTTCCAGCTGTTGCAGGTGTTTAGTGAGGTACATGCCAAATGGGGCATTATACTCAATGATTGGTTTAATGAGGGAAGAGTAGAGAGATGATGACCTCTTTCTTCCTGGATGCAAAACCCTTGGTAATGAGATGTGCCACATAGAAGGACTTTCTGACCACAGTGGTAATGTGGTGGTCGAAGGAGAGGTTGCTGTCAACCTGTGTCCCCAGATCTCTTATAAAACCTTCAGTGTTCAGTGGGCTACCATCGATATAGTAATTAGTGGGAACTGACTTTTTCCCAAAGGGAATGACGATGCATTTTTTGGCATTAAGCTTAAGGCCATGGTTTTGACACCAGTCTTTGGTCTCAGTGAGGCCTTTCTGTAGGATGTCTTCATCACTTGGTTACATACCAAAGGTGGAATTGCACTCAATGATAGGTATGAAGAGTGTCAAATACAGTGTAACAATGAAATTCTGTGATTAACATGGCATACCTTTCTCTATATGTTGTGCAACATTGAATGAATCCCCACATCTTACTGACCCATGACAATCAAAGGCTATATCACTCTCAATGTCCATAAGTCCCTGACTACTGGGTCAGCTGTTGGAAGTGTGCAGACACTACGATATTTACCAGGGGTGCATAACTTCCCAAAGGATATTATTGTGTATTCCTTGGCATTTAGTAATTTCAATGGCAACAAGTGAATGTGTGTGTCAGCCCATCCTGGATTAACATTGGTTCTGTGTGGGATTCAGTAACAGCTCCTAATTTGCAATCATCTGCAAATGTAATCAGTCTGATGTCACTGACTGTGGGCATGACTGCAGAGAAGGGAATGGCTAGAGGGGTATTCCCAGGAATAATTTGTGAGGGAAATCCATTGGTGACTAGCCTCATTGTAGCGGTGGAACTACCCAAGCTATCATCCCAGATAATGACTGTCAGACACTTGGCTATCCACTGGCTGACATACTAGTCTGTAAATAACCTCAACAGTTTTGAACAATGCCCGATGGCTTAATAATGTCAATTGCCTTGGTAGGCCATGGTAGGTGGAGTGAGTCATTTCCCCCTCATCCATTGCATAGTAGTTTAACAGTCAATGAAGTCTACCAGTTAGGGTAGGCATGATCTGCCCTTGACCAAAACAAATTGGGTTTGGTTCAGTGTCTATATGTGTACTACTTTGTTACTGATCATTTCCGTGCTAATTCTTTTCAAGGCTTTAAATATCAGAATGCTGGGACATCTGTCACTGCATGCTAGTTGCCCTGTGTGCAACTCAGTATTGCAGTTAATTCCATCATGGTTTCAAGAATATAGTCATCCAAGTTGTATGTGTCTGTACAGAACACAGACGAACAATGGAGGGGTAAGTAATACATACACCATGTGTATTCAAGCAGTGTGTACTGAAATGACACAATTACCTTGTGAAGAATGCTGAAAAGAGGGGAGTCCCTTGAATTGCTGGTGCCTGGAATCTACTACTGCTGGCCTCACCACAACCACTCTCCTGGGATACTATGCTCCTATACTTTTTCTATCACCAGAAGCAAAACATTAGTACCAAGCTCAAGATGAGAAGCAGGCCGCAGCCTGTTTGTTCATCTACATAGCTGTCCCATGTCATGCAAAGCTCCATAGGCTTGACATACCTTTTTCCAGGTAGATGACTTGATTAACAACCACAGTGATCATTTGAGTTTGCATGTATTATGCCTTGTGTTCAGGGGTTGTTAGGATTTCACTAGGGTACTGACCATATGGTGTTTAGGAGCACAACTGCAGCGTCACATTATAATGTTCAATGTTGGGTGATATAGACATTCAAAGTTGCTCAAACAAGCACCACAGTGGCAGTGATCTATGTTAGATGACAATTTCACAGCAAGTCATGCAGCCTGACCTTTAACAGCTTAATGGTGGACATCTGCATGACATGGATCTGAGGCCTACTGCAGAGAATTAGCCACCTTTGGCCAAAGTGTGTCTACCTCCAGCATGTCCTAGGTATGTCATACTGTATATTTATGTTACTATAACACATGTCTGTGTTCCCACATCATGTCACACTACATCCAGTCTGCTGTCTGGTTGTTTGACAGGCATTGCAAAGTTGCAAGGCCAAAGTTATGAATGCAAAGTTGAACAAGTTCTCTATGCATGCATGGACATCCACATCTTCAATGCAAGGAATGCCTACAGTGTGTTTGACATTGTCAACCCCAAGGGTGTAGTATCATGACCCTAATTTTGAAGGAGTTGTACATTGTCACAGGTATGCTATTACAACCATGTATAATAAAAGGATTATGATTAATGCAAGGGCCACATGCCTGGCAAAGCATCGTACTCACTCAACCATGTTATGGCACACTGTCAGATGCTGTTTTTCCTTTGGAGAACTACATAAAGGTGATAACATGTTACAATTTAGCATCTGTCAGGCCACTGCCTAATGATGGCCTGCTATGACATACACACAAGCAAGAATCTATTGCTAATGGCATTGTCAATAACTGCTGATGAGATGTGGAAAGCATCCCCACCCTTCTACTCCTATTCCACAATGTGTGAGAGATGTGACTATATTACAAACCTTGATTCCATGGTGTCTCACACACCAGTAAGTACATATGGCAATGAGCAGTTTGCCAACATGCACACCACACCTCTTACTCCACCTACAACCACATGACACACACCTGCATGTATGGAGCTCCTTACTACACACATACACAAACATCAGACACCTCAGAAATCCAAATGCAAGCTCACTACACATAATCATTCCTCTGCAGAACACAGTACACATAATAGCTTACATACCACTGTCTCACCAGTGGAACACCTGAGACAAAAGACAAAATTAAACCTATTATTCATATGTGATTACATCATGAGAGACACTGATGTCCCTCTCACCAGGCTATATATGGGAAAGGTCACAGTTAGCTGTCTGTGAGGTGCCAGGATATTCCATACCAGACATGCACGCAAGTCTGTCAACATCAGGTAACGTTATGATGACATCATTGTGCCTGTTGGTGTATATAACTTGTATAATATGAGACATACCTCACTGGACTGTATGCAGAGACATGACTAAGCTTACAGACTCTGGGTCTCCAGTGGGTATGGTCATAGCCTTCAGCTGCATTTGACCTTCACCTAGGATGATAGCTCAATGCACATGGAAAATGATTGAAGTCAATAATTGGCTTAGCTTGTGGTGTCATTGTAAGGGGATCCACTACATGTCAGCCTGGGATGACTTGCTCAACAGACATCGATTCTTTGCTAGAGATGGTCTTCACCTGTCACCTCTGGGATTTTGTGTACTGGCCAAGGCTGTTGACATCCCCCATAGTGCATCTTCTAGGTGGTGTCTGAAAGGAAAACTTTCCAATGGGAAAATGCCATCTTCAAACATCACAGTTATGCTGCTACATGCTAGGAATGTCAAAAGTAAACTCCCCACCTTAGAATATGCAGACATTTGTACAGTCACATATACCTGGTTCAAGGCTGTGGATAGCACCACAGCCATACCAGGCTACACATCCCTTCACATGTTCAGACATCAAACTGACAGTATGCAAGGTAATTCAGGTGGTGTATACATACTCATTAAAGATAGATACACATCTAGACTGGTTGAACAGTGTGACTCAGTGGAAACACTGCAGGTGCTATTCACTGCTGGAAGGGCACCTACTCAAGCCATTGCCAGCTACAGGAGTAACTCAATGAATCAGGACACCCATTGTGCTTATTTGAGTCTACTTGCATCTATCAAGATACATCACAACACTATGGTTTGGGGTGATGTTAACTACCCACCAACTGTGTTGGCTACTCATGCTCAAACTCACTTTCCCAAAGGCTAGTGCATGTCCTTAACTATAATGGCTGAACCAGTGTCATGACATCCCTACAAGGTGATACATTAGACTGCATCAGGTGCATACCAGTATGGGTGACAACTGTAGCACCTCCTCCCATAAGCATCCCTTAGATGAAATAGGTAACTATGCCAAGCTCTACACCAGTGATTTATTCAAGCACCAGTGCAAGTGCATAGACATGGTTGTACCGGCCAGAAGGAAAACAAGCTCCTCATGGCACAGCAAAGCTACCTGGTGGACAAGTGCCATTACCAGGCCGGACAATAGGAAGTGGACATTGCTGTGTGACAGTTGGAGTGACAGAGCCCCCCCTAAAATGGAAGCACACCCTTCTCAGCTGAAACAAGCAAACAGTATTGTTGTGATGTCCTGCAAAAGAAACGTATGTGACAAAATGCTGCATATATGTAGGTGGAATGGTACATGGATCACTCTCTGTAAGGACATTAACCTGGTATATGACATTATTAATGCATGCTGGTGGGAGAGATATGTCTACCAGACTTTAACAAACCTTTGAAACAGACTCCCACCTAATGCCAAACAGAGCACATCTTTGGCCCTCTTCAAATGCAATCTGCATAATTGGCTGCGTGACCATCATTTCACCACAGGGCTTCTGCCTGTGACCCTCATGGATAGGGGCAATATGTGCTGATCATGTAAATAAGGGTAAGAACTTTGCTAGGATTGTAAGGGCCTAGGGTCATTAGGCTACCAATGATAGCATGTTCCAATACTCTGATGTAAAATGCTCTAGCATCCACATACACAAATCTGGCTACAGGGCCAATAGCACCACTACCAATTAATGTTTACTGAACACTACACAAGACACACACACACTCTCTAAGTTGGCTGCACTTATATTAGAACCTTTATCTATCTAATGGTACACACTACAAATCACAGAACTTAACACATGCACCACAGCTGAAGTCTGCTATGAACATTTCTTTACGTAATCATGTGCTAGATGGGATCCCTATCACAACACCGACACGCCACAAAGCCAACATCCAAAACACCGACACCAAAAGACCGAAAACGCACAAAACCGACAACTCACAAAACCGAACACCATAACACTGACACCCAAAACACCGACACACAAAACGTAAACTACACATTACACACAACTATACATGCACTAACCGTAACCCAAACCCTACCCCTAAGGTCCGACACTACCGCACACTTACCCTACCCGCACCCTAACCCTAACTCACTTAACCCGCCACTAAATCTAAAGTCCGTCACTATCGCACACTTACCCTACCCGCACCCTAACCCTAACTCACTTAACCCACCACTAAACCTACAGTCCGTCACTATCGCACACTTAACCTACCTGCACCCTAACCCTAACTCACTTAACCCGCCACTAAACCTAAAGTCCGTCACTATCGCACACTTACCCTACCTGCACCCTAACCCTAACTAACCCACCCTTAAACCTAAACTCCGTCACTATCGCACACTTACCTTACCCGCACCCTAAGAATGACACTACCGCACACTCACCTTTCCCGCACCCTAACCCTAAATCCCTCACTATCTCACACTTACCTGTCCGCTCCCTAACGCTAAATCCCTCACTATCGCACACTTACCGAGTCGCGCTCACACGTTGCCCATGTCGGTGTTTCGGCTGTTGGGATTTCATCTTGTCGATCATCTCTCTCGTTGGTCTTCTGGAGTCGGTCTTCTGTGTGTCGGTGTTTTGGCGTGTCGATCAAGTCAAGGGGAACCGCTAGATGACATCAGCAGACCTTGTTGTGGTCAGGAATTTGGAGGTCCACATGACCTGCTACAACAAAACCCTACCACTTTCTAAGTCAGTGTAGTGATCATATTTATTTTGTAGGGAGATACACACACAAACACACCAAGTGACTAGAACCCCTACCTATATAGGTCTTACACATGACAAATCACAGTACTTATCACACGCGCCAGAGCTGAAGTCTATCATTAGAATAGCAGTCAGTAGTCTTAAGGTACATGACATCAGCAGGCCTTGTGGAGGACAGGAGTTTGGAGACTGGCATCAACTGCCAAGTGCAGAACCATTGCAGTTTGGTAATCAGGTAATCAATGAGGGATTCTCATTTGTGTTGCAGGGAGATGCACGCACACACACACACATACACACACACACACACACACACACATACACACACACACACACACACACACACACACACACACACACACACACACACACACACATACCAAGTGGTCTTAAGTGATATTATAACCCCTGTCTATCTAGTCTTACACACTACAGATCACAATATTTATCACACATGCCAAGGCTAAAATCTGTTTTATACATGACTGCAAGTGAACTACTTGTGGAGTACATAAACTAAGCTTGTGTTGAACAGCATGTGTAGCCTGCAGTGTGACATAACATCTTACTGTTATCTGCATATGGTAGCCTAGCAGTCTGATAACTGTTTCTTATCCCAGCTATGTGGCTACAGTAGCCATTTTGGCCATATGTTGCTGTTTGCATTTGGATGGGCAAGACTATGGAAATAAACAATGCGCCCTGTCAATGCATGCGTAGACAACATTATACATTACACCACCTGTTCACCTGTTGGTGTATGTGTGGTAACATTCAGCAGGCTCAGGGGCTGTAAGTAAGTGCATTATCTACTGTTGAGCCCTTACATTTGGTCCTTTGAGCAACATTATATATATATATATATATATATATATATATATATGTCATAGTGCAGCTTTACTTACCATTATCATGGTATGTAGGACAATACAGACATGAACACACATATAAACATATATATTTATGTATATAATAGGGATAGGGATGTATGTGTATGTAGATATATATATATATATATATATATATATATATAGGAGAACAGAGATGCATGTGTTTTGAGAAAGTGAACTAGTGACAGATATGTATACATATATCTATATATCTGTAGACATATCTATATATAAAAAGTAATTTTCAGTGAGGAGCAACAGAATTGCACTCTGCTTAACTAAGTGCATAAACATGTCTAGTGGGATTCTTGCCAGTTACAAATTGACTCCAGCGGTACAGCTCACACCTACCTGTACTCCAGTCCAGGATTTAGTGTGTTACACAAAATGACATCTGTCCCTGTTTCTGCACTGCTGCACTTCACTCAAATTGGCTATGACTTTTTGAAGTTGTCTATTGTAATTGATATGTGACAAAGGTTAATAACACCACACAGAGACTGACAGTTGTAAAACACAATGTAGTAAGGCCTCACATCCAAAAGAATTGAACACTTCTAGATTAGAACCATGAATGCCATCACACAAGCTAATTGGCCTAGTCCTTTGAGCCAAACAAGTTGCTTGAGAGATGGGGGTCATTCATCACACAGTCACCTGCATAAATATGTACATTGTTATTCCTGCATTACGTAAGACATATAATGTATGATCAGTTTCTATGATACTGTCCTGCGACTGCTGGAATGCTCATATACCACTGATGAGTTACTTTTACATCAGTTACAAAAGAACACTGCTGTGTTGGGGGTTGGGGAACAACACCACATGTTCTGCTGGGATACACAATACTCTGACTGTCAACTAACCCCGCTGTCTAACTTCTCCCTTGGCTGATGTACCAGTAATCTGTTGCAGTAGGACTGCATGAATATTCCATGCATGAGGCCCAGTGAATAGTAATGGAAACATGACAGTGGAATGGGTATCTGTAGTCCCACATGGATGTTATTTCTGTGCAAGTAGCCCACTATATTTACTTGCATAATGTACCAGATGCATGCATACAATGCCATATCATAATAATCTGTGTGAGTACTGTGTAGGTTACAGACTTACCTTGCAAATGCAGCAGGTGAAACAACTGCAGTTAAGGGCTGACTCTGTCGGAAGCAAGCAGTACACAGCCAATGCATGGATTGGTACATGATGTGTGCACTGCCTGGCATCAATTTTAATTTCTGTATGTGAGTAGGAAAAAGGTATCAGTCCCTAGGTCTCTAGGATGTCAGTGAATCTGCTATGTGTTGTCTCTTAGCCAAAGCCAGGGCATATTGAGCATACTTTCATCTGCCTACAGGGATATCAGCAGTCGTTTCCTCCTCAGAGTCCTCCTGTGACTGTGGCTGTGGTGAGCTAGGCACAGGTTGGGGGGCTGTGTATCCTTTCCCTTTGCTGATCTTTCTGCAGCTGTTTCCATGGGAAAAAGATTGTGTAGCATAGCACATACTGTGAATATATGTGCACATGTGGCTGAAGAATAATTTAGGGCTCCACCACATATATCTAGGCACTGGAGGCATGACTTCAGAAGCCCAAACATACACTTTATGATGTTCCTAGTCTGTGCATGTGCCTAATTATGGCATTCTCCTGTGGGTGTGTGTGCATTTCTGATGGGTGTTATTATCCATAGTTCCAGGGCATAGCCAGCATCTCCCAGTAAATGGCCATGTGGGGAAGTCCTCCCTAGCAAATATCTGGTAGAGCTGTGATGCGTGCCAGATATGGGTGCTGTGATAACTGCCAGGGCTGCCAGCACACGCAATCAGGGTAATCCCCAGGGCACTGCACACGACCTAGTAGTTGATGGACACCTTGTGTTTGGCATAGATTCTACCCTGCTCACTAGGTGGTGCCTTGATGTGTACATGAGTGCAATCTCTGGCACCCAGTACTACAGGGTAGTGTGCTGCATTATAGAACTGTTGCATATTACTGGCCCTCACCTCAGGGGAGAGGAAAAGCGATATGTGCTCACTGGCATGTGGTAACATAGCATCCAGGAACTGGTGGAGTATACTGGATGCAGATGACTGTGACACCCCCATCATTTCCCCAGTTGGTCTTTGAAAAGTACTTGTAGCTAGTATCCTAAAGGCTACAAATACCTTTGTTTCCACTGGGATGGGTTCCCCTCTGTTGGCTCTTGCTCTGAGTTGAAGGCGGCAGAGCTCAGTGAGTTTTTGTAATATGTGAATACAATGCCAATGCCCACTTTGGTATGTACCTAACCAGGTATATCCAACAATTGGAACATCCACAGAGGTTTCTCACTAAAAGAATACAGGGAGCAAGTAAAATGTCCTTTGCAGACCACCTCAAAGGTCTATCCCTGTATTCTGTCTCCTACAGGCTTTTGAGGGAAGATCTATGCCTGGCATAAAGGACATTGTCAGACCCCACTCTGATCTACTTCCTTCATATCCACGAAACAAACATCACCAGAATTACCCATTTTAAAGACTTTAAACTTGCCTGTGATATAAATAGGACCTGCTGGAGAGATAGGTACATAATCCAGAGACTACCCCATCTATTGAACAGGCTCCTATCCATGTGAAGTTCCTCCCTAACCTAATTCAAGTACAACTAGGACAATTGGATGGGAAACTGGAAAGTCATCCCTGGTTTGGCACCTATGTCTCTAACCTGTAGATGGTTCATTTCCCAGGACCATGCTTACACTTATCAAGGGTATCAGAACTTCTCAGAGATTTGGGATGCATGACTAGGCTTAAAAACACCCTTGTGGTCTTAACCTAGTAAACTCCTATGAACCTATGTCCCTGTCCACCCTGTAACACTCTAAATCTCCAGTTATGTACCTTCTGGAAGGTTAGCCTGGGCCTGAACACTCTTCTCCTTCTCAGCCTAGGCCTATTGTCAGCAGCAAAAGCAGCAATGACTTCAACATCTAGTGCATATAAGTGTAGCAAACTTGCAGCAGCTCCTGACATTATCTCAGTTAAATTTCCAAGTCTGTATTCCAATGGTCCAGAGTACTGGGGGAAATTCAGAATTCTAGGGTATATGCATACTTTATACAGGTCTGCTGTAGGTCCACTATGTGTGATTGGCTAATTGTTATGCATTTCACTTGCCTAGATTGTAATTAACATCTTTTAATAGCCTTACGTTATTGTGCAATGTGGCACTATGTGCCATGCTGCACAGAATAGCTGATACAAAAGTCAAACTCAATAATTGAACATATCTGGCTTTAATTACTTGCTGCCTATATGATCACTGTGACCTGGGTTGTCTTTCAACATGAACACAATCAGCTATGCTGCATGGAGTGCAAACATGCACCCTGGGTATTATAAACTCTTGAAAGGAATGGGAAGCACCCCCTGCTGGTATCCACATCCAGTGGAATTATCAACATGGTATGGTTGGCTACACAAAGTTGTTATGTGGACATGCTTACTCGTTTTTGCTATTCAAGACATCCACCTCATTTACATACATATCTGTGCTGACAGCCTGGAAACTACACAGTTCATAGCCGTATGACCTGGGCAACAGCACCAATGCACCATTGTATAGACCCGACAAATATTATAAAATGCTTTTTTCCCCCTTTTTTTATTTTCAGTTAAGCATGTTGGTGCACTGTGGCACATAGTGGAAACATGCCAAAATTATTAAAAGAAAATATTTATTTTTACATATTCCCTTCCTTTTTCAGACATCCGTAATGTACCTTTTGTACATATATGTATGTGCTCTAACATTTTCTGGGGAGTTATCTCCACATTTCTGATGTTTTACATCCTCTTCTGTTTGGATCGACTCCTGTACATGGAAAAGTTCCACATACACTATAGACATAGACAGGGGGTCTATACAGATGCCTTTCTGCTTGTTGGATTGCTTCACCTGGGTTATTTGCATAAGATTCACTTGCTTATTAGGCAATTTGCATTACATGAAACTTTCCTTGTTTGAGCTTGCTTGTCTGCCTGTAAGCGGCACTTACTAAATCTAAAAATGTTCGCGCTCATGTACACATCACTCCGCAATGCATACACAAAAAAAATCATGTAGGCTTTACTGAATCCCCCCTCCCCCATACAGTACTACTGAGTAGATATGCGGTTAAGATTAGCTTAAGCTATAAAATTGACAATAAGAACATTGAATCTGCTAATGAATGAAATACTAAGACATAAATGATGTCCTTTTGCTTGTAGAGTGTTCAAATAATCAGCACTCACTGTCCACAGATAGCACGGTACTGTTTATGTTTTGTAGAGGGGAGATAGCCAGCAGATAGAACAAGAGGTTTGAGAGACAAATATGTAGAATTGCAGCTGTTGCCATGAGCAGTGTCCTGCAGTCTTGGGCATAGTTGATTCACCACTATCAGGGGCAGAAACTCAGCCATGACACTGTGTGGTAGAGAGGCAAGTTGTGGTTGAGGCAGTGTGCTTCTGTAGTCCGTATTCACACCAGGAGATGACAACGCACGTGTGCTTTCTATGGTGATGTAGCTTCTTAGCTATGTGATTCTGAGCAACCCATTACCATTACCTGGTCATTGGATGCCAGGATGCATTTGTTTTCTTGTACTGCCCAGATGGTTTTATAAGTCCATAAATCTCTGCCCCTGTTCCACAGTTTAGTCCATTACTTACAAGCTTTGTGAATCAGTGACTATACAATAGAAACTCATTTGTATACAAACTGCATGCATCCACTCCTTCAGGTATGCAGATATATTTGTCATTGTTCCAGTGCATGAGTCCATCTGTGAATTTGAATTGTGCAAGGCTGTGATGTGTGACTTGTACTATGCACCAGCCCTGCACAACTGTTTACTATGTATACAAATCCTTTCCATAACATTTTACTTATTATGTGGATTATTACTACCACATCAAAATAAGTATAAATAGCTATGAGCTGCATATGCATATGTACATTGCACATTTTGGATAGTGCATTTTTCTCTTTCATTTACTTTATAAAATTCAGACCTATGAGGGCATACAGCTCCTGACAAATGCTTTAAAAATGTTTTTCTATTACAGGGAATGGGTCAAAAATAGCTTATTTCATGGGATGAAGAAGCTGAAAATTTTAGCCTCAGAGATGAATATTAGAAACTATTGTTTTTATGACAACATTACTACTTTGGTAATGTAGTTAGTAAATAATACTTAATCAACTCTTAGGATATACTTAAGAGAGAAGACTGGATTCAGAAAACATTGCTGCATCATTGCAAGTGAATTTGTATGAGAGGCTGCGTGCAGGGGGTAGGCAATTCAGGAAATAAAGCTCTGCATCGTGGCTAGGTTTAGCACCTTATCAGTGGCTGCAAATCCTCCAACATCAGGCAGAAGCAGTTCCACAGTGCTGTTGCTGAATAAACAATCACGTGAATACACCAAAGCACAAAATATCTGGTGTAGGTATAACTCAGCACCAGATGTATACATTCAACCAGTTTTTACAAATATAAAAATGATAATAATCAGTAATTTACTTGCATACCTTCTGCAGCTGGTTGTGGATATGGAACCCCAGAGGTACCCGCATACCAGAAATCAGACAAATTTAATAAGTTTGATATTAATTAATGGCTGCAGGGAGCTTGCAAGTATACATAGACAGAAATAGGCATCCCCAGTGGATTATCTCTGGGATCTGTCAAGCTCTGCTCCCACATCCTAATAAGCATTATGGGACGCTGTAGATATGCCACACCTTGTGAGAGAGGCCAGGAAGTTCAATGGTCTGTGAGGTGTTACAGTCATCAGCCTACCACCTGTGGCCCTTACTTCATGTCCCAGGAGTTGTGCTCTTTTATCAGCAGCATGTATTATATCACTGGCCCTGTGGTGAATGTTTCATAACTACATTTATAGCTGTCAACTGCATTAATGTTCATCACTACATTATCCCAGGCATGCTCCCAGTAGGACTGGTCAGCTGCTTGCAGGACAAAGAGCTATCACCCATGGAGATGGAGGGCCTGCAGTAGCACATCACTGTATCAGAAAACTTGGAGTCATGTGTGGATATCACAACAGATTCAGTTGTGTGCTTCTGCTTGCCCTGCCTTTAGGCATTGCTTTGTTGGTATAGAAAACAGTGGAATTACCATCTTTGTTTCTGCATGGCCATGACAAATCCTAGCATCACCAGTGTCCTCCTTGGTTATATAGTATGCTGTTGGTATGTCTGACTGTTGTATACTTCATGTGACTGAAAGTTATATACCCCTATCTACAACATTTATCTAATGTCAGGCACACAAGGTTAAAGAGCACATTTCCAATACAAAAGAATCATACACCATTGCAACTGACCAAGGTGTTACAGCTGCTCTTCTCACTGTTAAAAGTAGCGTTGCTACTAATATATGTGCAGTTTTATACCTCAGTCAAAGGTATTTACTGAAAGTTGTATCACGCTCACTGGAAATTTTTGTGAACTGATTTATGAGTATGTGATCCATTAAGCTAAACGATTCTTCAACCCAGCAGTTGTTTCACTCATGCAGTCCCTCTGTTAATACTCCTTCCCCTATACACTTACAAGTACTGACAAACATACATAGTTTAAAAACAGGGTGAACAGAAGTCAAAGGTAGCTTCAGCAGAAATGAATGGACTTGTAAAAGGTAGCACTTACCCTGTACAAGCAGAGATGTTTTTGATGAAGTAATGTTTTGAAATTCACCTTTCGCAGGTCTTAAACTATGAGCTCTATAGATTTCTTCCATAGCACAGTGATGTTCTCTCTTGTCTTCACACACTTATATCATTTAGATTCATCTGGCAAGTCATAATGGGTAAGCTAATTAGTACTCACCTTGTTTCGAAATCCTTCACTTAGTGCAATGAGCACATCTGCTAACCATCAAATTTAGGTCTGCTCGATGCTGTGGACATGCCTGGTCACTTTGGGCAGTACTGTGCATTTGCAATCCAGGCCATATTTAATACCTTAAAGTGTCATTGTGAGCCATCACAATACAGTACTTATATATATATTTTTTATTTTGCCATGCATCATTCAAATAATGTGCCCATCAATGCCCATCATTAAGAGGCAGAGGGGACACAATGAGACCTGACTTAACCACCAGTTCTCTGCTATTTTTCCCTAAGATTCTTCATTTTGAGACACCATGGCTAGAGAAGGACAGGGAATTTGTAGGAATGGTCTACGTACTAGAACACTAAGATGAGGAGATTTTAAAATAAATATTGAAAAAAGGGGATAGAACTTTTAAGTAGTGCAGTGTGCACTAAGCAGGCAGGATGGTAAGAAGGGGAATCTGAATGTCAGCAGTCTAAGGAGAGGAATCTTTTAGTCTGATCTACCTATTCCCAAAAGTATAAGCAGATGAGATGAGACTGGGAGGAGCTTTTGGAGAAAATGTAATATTGTTTGGAGATTGGGCACTCAGTATTATGGATCTATGGAAAACAATGGGAGGAGAAAAGTACTGAAATAGGTTATACAACTAACAATAGCAATGAAAGAGGAGAGGAAGGCACTTTGAAAGTTCAAATTTCCATAACAGGTGTAAGACAGAGCGACTGATTTAAAATCACAACAGGCAAAAGCTGGAAGGATTTTGAAAAAAAAAATGGAACTGTAACAAGCCGGAGAAGGAATCAGACACTAAATCTTGTAGTTCATGTCTGCAAGCTGTTTAAGTACAAAATAATGCACTTACAAGAAAATGCTTTGTATAAGAAAACAAATTTTAGGGAGAGTGTGGGGATAAGGCCCCCAAAAGTAAGGTGCAAATAGACTTCACCCCTGTACAATTTAAGGCTTTTTTTTTATTTGCAGTTAATATTATTTGGTTGTAACATTATATTAAGATATTCCTTATTGAAACACCCCCCCAAAAATCCAAAACTAAAGAAGAGCAAATACTGAACATTGCTCTTCTCCTTTAAATTTGTTTTTTTTGTAGGGAGATAAGCTCACCTACACACCACAATGGGGGATGCAAACCTCCCACACCACCCAAACTTATATACATATGTCAAATCCAAAATCACCATACCTCTGAGAAAAGGGACTATTTTGAGAAAGGGCAATCCCATCTTAAGTATAAGTAAGTCTTTCAGTCTCCACATTTAGGGACTTGACAGTTTAAGTCTTAATTTTTTTTAAACATCTGCCTACTAAGACGCAATTAGATGGGATACAGTAATGTAAGGCCATCCCCTTATTTGTACTGTAAGGCTGTTTAGTCAGAACAGGACTTGTGGCCTGCCACCTATTTTGAGCCTGTTTTAGGCATTTGATTATCCAGTAGGTTAATACCATAAAATATTAGAACACTCTTCTAGGACTAACTGACTGTGCCAGGTGGTTCAGGAGGAAGATCTGATTGATGATTGGGTGGGACCCCTGTTTGGATCTATACGTGTCTCAAAGTTAGTACTGAAAAGGACTCTTTTGGGTGTTCCTTTGTGGGGAAGCTGCGATTGTGGCCCTGAAAAAGACCTTTTGGGGCCCTAAAAAGGACCTTTGAAGTCCTTAGAAGGACTCTTAATCTTGTGTACCTGGGACCCAGTGGCAGAATCCCTCTTGCAAGGGCTCAGAGATGGACCTTCTGTTAGTTCAGGGCTCAGACTGTCCCTTTTAGGTCCGAGGCTTCGTGGCCATAGGTGTAAATACAGATGCCCACATGCTCCTTGGCATACTTGCCTGTGAGCATGTGGAGCCTGTGAGCCTGTGAGTATGCCAAGGAGCATGTGGACATCTTGGATCTCCCTAGGGATCCCTGAGCCTCCTTCCCATTTAGGTTCTGTCCCCCCTTTTCTCCATCTTCCACCGGCAGCGGTAGAGCCACCACCCATTGTACTCTAGTCACAAACCCCCATACTTGGGTCAGCATTGCATTGCTGTATTCTCGGCTTGCCCAGGGTGCATTTTCTTGCATGGCTCTTGGCTGTGGGCTTAGAACCAGGACTGGAGAATGCTCATAAACAGAGCTCCATATACAAACGGAGTTTCACCTCATCTCTACTCTCTCTCCCCCTGGTTTACTCTGTCCTTTGGGAGGTCTCCACAGTTTGGACCATTTCTAGAGTGGGACACACACAATAATAAATAATGTGGCCGACATTTAGCTGATATTAACCTATAAAATGATAAAGATTGGATAAAGACGTTGTAGAGGGAAACTACATGAAGTTGGAAGACATAACAAATTAAACTTTCATTCATAAACTTTCATTCGAGTTTTCAAGCCTAAGAGCCTATAAATTACATACACCACAGTGAACTCTGATAGATAGCGGTTCCCTTGCATCATTTCATCATGTTTTTATTACTTTTTACTTTTTATTAATGGATGGATTTTTTCATTTGTTACATTATGCATTTTTCAGTCATTTCATCATGTTTTCATGTTTTTATAATTTGATTGATTTTCTTCACATGAATCACTATACATTTTTCACTTATATACTATATAAAAATAGCTGGAATTACATATTGAATTCTGAGAGTTAACTCAGTGCAGTTAATCTAGGGAGCTTAGCCACCCTCCCTACATGTGGTAAGGATGCTTAAAATGGCGGACAGACACCATTTTGGTTCCTTCCCCCACTATTATCTCTTCCTCCCTGAAGAAGCATTATGCGAAAGCATTGGAAAACCTTGAGGTATGTTTAAATTAAATTAAACTAAATTCAAACCCCCTGTTTTACCAGAGTAATCCCTGGATGATATAAATTCAGGACTAATATAGGGTCTAAAACAAGGGACTAACACACATGTTTCATGTATTAGATTACAATTTATGTTAGATGTTTGTGATGTTGAAGTGGAAATTCTGCTATGTTGCATGTTGTTGTTGTTTTTAAATAAAGTGGATAAATCTTTAACATCACGTTCCACAGAACAAAAGAACCACTAGGAATGTAAAATAAAATAAAATAAAAAGAAAACTCAAATATAACATACGGAACCAAAAATCTGTAAAAAAGAGGAGCTTAACTCAGACTGCATGGTCTAAATTACCTATTTGTATGTAACTTTCAATAACTTGAATGCAAGCCATTCTGGACCTAACTGAGAGATGTAACTGACTAGCCACACCCACCAGAGAGAGGCTCTCAATAAAGGCCATGCCCCAACCTAGCCCCCTCCCTGGTGATTGGCTAAGCAACTAGACACACCCTATTTTGCCTGTATAAATGTAAGCACAGTACAGTTGGTTTAATCACTCAGAACAATGGTTGGAGGAAACACTGAACTGCTAACTTGAAGATCTGGAAAATAAAGGACTGATTCTTGAACTCAACTGGCTTCAGAGTCTATTGTGTTCCAGCTATAATTGTGCACCAAGGTGACCTTCCAAACTGGGCACATGCTCCAGATCAGTTCAGACATCTATGTGTTTAGGTTTTGTCTGTATGATTGTTTTTGTCTTTTATTTCTACACAAGTACAACTTAGTCCACACAAGGACAACAAAGGTTCTAATAAGAACCCTCTGAGATTTCTCCACAGGGTCAACTAAGTCCCTCCAAGGACTACAAAGGTTCTTATAAGAACCCTCTGAAATCACAACCAACAGTACGGCCAAGATTCTTTTAAGAACCTTCGAGGATCCCAACCCAGCACACACAAAGGTTCTTTTAAGAACCAGCTGAGATTCACCGGAACTCAGACCCTCAGCCTTGACCCAAAAGAGAGATCTGAACAAAGGTTCTTCTAAGAACCACGTGGGATCACACCTGCAAGCACTCGACCTTGGACCCTCTTCTCTGAATCTAAAGGGATAGTCTGAACAAAGGTACTTTTAAGAACCAGCTGTATTCAAACCTACAGACACGAGGCCTTGGATCCTTAGCCTTGACCCAAAAGGGAGAGTCCAAGCCCTGGACTGATAGAAGGTCCATCTCTGAAACCTTGCAAGAGGGATTCTGCCACTGGGTCCCATGTAAACAAGACCCAGAGTCCTTCTAAGGACTTCAAAGGTCCTTTTTAGGGCCCCAAAAGGTCTTTTTCAGGACCTCGACTGGTCCTGTTCAGGGCCACAATTGCAGCTTCTCCACAAAGGAACACCCAAAAGAGTCTTTTTTAGGACTAACTTGGAGGCACTTATGGGTACAAACAGGGGTCCCACCCAATCGTCTTAAACCTGCACTTCTCAGAAGCACCAGAGTCCTTTTCAGGACTTCCTCCTGAACCACCTGGCACAGTCATCTATTGCTATAAGAGTGTTTTAATATTTTATTTTTTACCCACCCCGCAAAGGTAGGCCAGACTCTTGGAGTAGTGGGATTCTCTCCTCCTGTTTGTTTCTTATTATACTGAGTAGGTTGATACCAGGAAATCCATCTTGAAAAATCATGACTGGAATTTCTGCATACAATGAATGGCAAAAGGTAAGTAAATGACACAAAGGGCATGATGCTGTCACCACTGCTATTTGCTTAACTCTTGTGTTCTTGGTGATGCTACAGCAATATTCTGTGATTCATAGACATGATAAAGCCTCTGTGAGCAAATTCACATTTCCACATCATCATTATGTCTCAGAACTGAACACTAGCACAGTTAGGATAACCTTGCTGGTATTCCCCTTAAAATTCCATGCAGTGCAGTTATACAGGCAACTACTAATATGCACATACACAGACATACATGTACATGCAGACAATCACACACAAACACACACACATGCACACATACATACACACACACACACACACACACACACACACACACACACACACGCACGCACACACACACACACACACACACACACACACACACACACACACACACACACACACACACACACACACACTCACACACGCACACACGCACACACGCACACACACACACACCTTTGCAGTACTTGCTGCAGTGCTAATAGCCCCTCTCCTGCCACAGGAATACATGAGTTCATACTGTCACAAATCATCATATATTTCTATATTTTGCTTCCCAGTACTACAGTATAGATAATCTTTGAAGTGCACTGCAGTACACTTTTGCAATACTGGTGAGAGCTCCATGTAACCACACATTGCTAATTAATATTATCTCGCCCCTGGACTGTCACATTTTCATATGTTCTTTGTGAGCTGGGTTCAGAGTAGCACTAAATGCTAGTGTTGTCCCACTGCAGTGGCTCTACATCAGTTTCTTAATCAGAAATTAGAGCAAAGTTTGCATTGAGCAAACTTGCAAGAAACAGGATTACTCATTTCGATCCAGGCTTTTGAATCCTGGACATAGTCTTATCTTCAGTATTCATCCAAAGTTTTTTGGATTCCTGAAGCATAAGAACTGGCTAGCTAATTGCCTATTGATCCTCAATCCCAATAAAACTAAACTACTTCTTTTTTCCCCAACCCGTAAGTCCTCCCTCTATTCTTCACCACAAACTCCAAAAATGGCACCATCATCTCTCCCGATAACCAAACCAAGCTCCTAGGGGTCATAATAGATAATAGCCTCAAATTTTACATTCATATAAATCACATAATTAAGACTGTTGACAAAAAACTTGGATCCCTTTACAAGATCAAAACTTAACTTACACCGCACGCTCAAACTGCTATTGCCCATTCCCATCTACTCTCTACCCTTCTTTATGCATTCCCTCTCTTCACCAATCTAAACAAATCTGACCTCAACAAACTATCCTCCTGCTACAATCACATTGCCTGGTTTGCTACTGGCACAGCATTCAGGACACACCATTGTCATAATCTGAAGAAGATTAGCTGGCTTGAGCTGCCTTCTCTACTGTAACTCAACCAACTCATAGTAGCTCATAAAATCCTATAACAACCAGACAGCATACCTCCACTCAAAAATATTATCTGCCCTCATACTTCCCATAGGCAATTACACTCATCAAAGCAACTACTGGTATTGACCTTCAAATCCAAAAACTCTGCAAGTGATGCCCTATTTGCCAACTCTGTCAACAAAATATGGAACCACCTTCCACAATACATCACCCAAGAAACCTCACTTCCCCTTTTCAAAAATAACCTCAAAAAACATCTGAAATCACATTGGATTTGTCCCTGTTCTACCCCAGACTAAAGACAACTTGTAACTCTATTAAAACCTACCTAACCAGGTATGATGTATTATATTTTAACAGCTATGTATTAATAACACTGAAAAAGTGTGTATCTTATGGAATAATATGGTCTATGCATCTGATGTTGTAACATGTTTTATGACATTTGTTTTGTATTGTCTTGTTTTCCTTTATTTGGAGGTTTTCTCCCTGGGCCTCCGCTGAAAATGGACATGTATCCAGTCGGACTATCCCAGTCAACAAATGTAAAATAAATAAATAAATAATAAAATATTATGCATTTCTCTAATACAGCTTTTTGAGGCTACAATGAAGATTTATTTTGAGTTCTCCCATAAACCATGAACCATATTATAATTTTGGTATTATAGGACAGCTCTATCATCTTTGCAGTATGTTGCAGGTGATAGCTAATATTTTATTCTATGCAAGGCACTTAGCCCTTGGTTAATTTCCTTAACTGGTATATTCATGTATTCAGTGACTCTGCATCTATGATTATTCACAAATCCCAGGCATTTACAATGATAAGTTAGTTTTAAAGGTCTGGAAGAAGTGACTAATGGGATTTGAGGTGCTCAGCCCCTGATATGCCCATTTCTCAGTTGCTACACTGTAGTACAGTAAAACATGCAGTGCATTTTAAAAGAGACCACGTTATCACTATCCTTAACATGGTGTGCCAGTGAATTACCACACTTTCTAAGAACCAACTATTTGTTCTGCTGTTTCTAGACAGCTTTGATAAGTCTGTCCTTTCACTGTTCTCAGACCTAGAAGCAAGGATCTCTTGAAGGTTTTTTTTTATATTTATATAAGATATTTAGTCAGCTAAAGGTAACTGAAAACAGATTCAACCCTCACATTCTCCACTCATACTTCATTGCAGTATATTCATTTATTAAGTGGATGGACTTTCACTAATTCACTTTTATAACAGTTTTTGAAAAGGATACCATAAAATATTTTCACATTCCAGCTTCAGCCTAAGCAGGGTTATTAGCTATTTTAACAATGTTCTTATCCCTAAATTTCAGAAATTCGCTGCACACACTTTATCTTGTTTTCATTTAGTAGCAGTTTGCATTGACTCAGCCAATTTATGGAGATGGTAAATTCCCATTCCCTTATTCTGTCACTGCCTCAGTAGTAGTATACAAATAGAAATAAATATTTTATTTTTTAAAAATGTTCTTTATTTTTCTTTCTTGCTGGGGGTTGCAACCCTACAGTCTGATGACATGAGCTACTGCTGGCCTCAGGTAAATAATACTAGTAATTTTAAACGTTCCTTGATTGCCCTGTTTTGTTGAGAGAGTGGACAGCGAGTGTTGTAAGATGTGTATTACTTGGGCCGGCTATAGGATGTGCAGATCCCACTGTTTCCTATTTCAGGCATTTTATGTCACACCTGATCCTCAGATATTTGGTCACTATTTGGGGGTGGATGGTGGGCTTGATTGTTGGTTCTGCAGTTGGGTTGTACTATGCAGTTGATTTGCACATCTCCTTAGCAATAGTTATTGGAGTTTTTCCTTTAATGTGGTCTTTTAACCAGTTAAGCTATATCAATCTACAATCATTATTTGTCAATATTTGATTTCAAGGGTGATGCCAGAGTGAGTGGTGGAGCTGCTGAACAGGAGCATGCTTCTAATCTGTCCCTGTTTCCGGGATGTCCATGATTTTATCTCATAACTTGCTTCTGTCCCTTTTGATCCCTCCCTGGTTTGGTGTATTTTACAGAAAAGGTGGTAAATTGCACTTAAAAAATAATGACTATAATTAGAAGTATAGACGTCTTCCTTTTCTTCAGAAGGTGTATGTTGATCAATGTCTCTTTGTCTATCCAGGTCTCAGGATAATAGTGCTAATATTTTAAAAACAGCTTAGTTTGGGTTTCATTAATGACATGTTTGATGGGAAGATAAGGTATTCTGTTTGTGAAGTGTCAGCATTCTAGTACAGCACAGTAGCAGGACATCCAGTCCTTCACGGGATTTTAGAGCCATCTGATTGAGGCCAGGCATATAGCACTTTGTTAATTATGCTTTAGTGTTCTATCTTATTGCAAGACTGGTTCTAATAAATTTATACAGCATAGTCAATGCTATCCTACTCACAAGGGCAGCTAGTTTTTTTTTTTGTTACAGTTGCCTGATTTGACAAGTATGGCACTAATCCTTTCTCTGTCTTGTAGGTCCTTCTTCTTTGCAGATTTTTAATGAGAGATGGCTTTGGTTATTGTAGTAAGCCCAAGATTTGCTTTCTGAGTTGGAGGTGGTGCAGATGATGAAACACGGACCACAGCAACAGAAAAACAGTGGAGGCAAAACCCAAGGAGGAGGAGGAGTCAGTTAACGGGCTCATCCCTTCCAAAAGGTCAATAAGGAAGACAAAAAGAGGTGGCATACATCAGAGAGATTACCCAGCAATCCTGATAGAGTTTCCACTGGAAGTTAAAGGTAACAATGCTGGGGGAGGGTATGGTACCAGGAGTAGTGCTAAATGTTAGACGTCAGTCTTCTGAAGAAAACTTGCAAGATTTTATCAGTTTCTTTACCAGATGAAAGGAGTGCAAAATTATTTGATCTAGTGTTAGACAGGAATTTTGGTGCCATCGTGCTTGCTTTCTCTTCTGGAGAGCTATGAGGGGTCAACATAGGTCAGGCTATGTCTTCACTGTTGCTCATCCTACAGAGTGGGCCTAAGATTGTTCCTTCTTTAAATTGTGTCTCTGCCATTGACCTGTACATTAATGTTATTCAGTTTTTATTGCCCATGGCCTCACTAAATTTTGCAGTTCCCACCTCCCTAGAATCACACATCAGGTCTCATGTCCCCACCAGTGTTAAGGAAAAGATTCACAAAGGAGATTTCACAGAGATTTTTGACTTAGTGCATACCAAAGGAATACTGTGCATTATTGACAATGGTAATGCTGCTAACAAGGACTTGATAGCGACTCTCGCAGCCATTTGGAAAAAGGCCACAACTTAGGCAATGGCATGGTCTTTAGGGTTTGTGGTCTTCATGGGTGTGATTATAGAAAAGGATCCAAGCCAGTCTCTGCATTTGGTGGCCACTTTTTGGTCATTAGGGAGGCTCACCATATCAAAGGGAGTTCAGATTGGTCATCTTATGATTACTCATTCAGTAAATAAAAAAGTCATGGACAAGTCTCTCATGTGGGAGCTTAGGCACCCTGACATCTGGTTGAGTGCAATGTTGGATAAGTCAAGCCTCAATGTGGAAGGTATTGCTAGTAGAAATGGGGAGGGGAAATGTTGTTGGATTTTTAACAATGGTAAGTGTTTCTGGCTGTCCTGTAAGTTTACTCACTTGTACTTTAGTTGTGGGAAAGTTCACCCAGAGTCTAGGTGTTGGGGGAATGTAGGATGGAGGAATTTTGAATTCACCTCACCACAACATGAAGGAAGCCAAAGGAGGCCCCAAAATAACTCTGCCAGAGACATGCAGTTTTTTCATGGACAAGGATCTGCTCCAGCAAGGATTTTTGGCTGGCCCTTACTCCTCTTACTCTTTGATCAGACTAAATAAAGTGACCCAGTGTTTGGCTGATGATCCCAACAGATGAGCTGCATCAGTCCTTCTTGAAGGTGTTAACAAAGGGTTCATGATTGGTTCGTTAGTCCCGTTAGATTCAAAGTCACTTTAAAACCTGACATCCATTAGGGATCTTGAGGACATTGCAGCTAAATCAATTGAAAGTGAAAAGGCAGCCAGCAGGGAAATTGGCTCCTTTTCCAATTCTCCATCAGCTGCCTTTCAAATTTCCCCCATTGGCCAAGTCCATATGGGTCCATTCAATCATTAGGTTTCTAGTTTTATTGAGCCTGGAAATTAATTTGACTTTTTCCTAGCTTGCAAGTGCCTGGCCACCACAATCCAGTTGCTGATAGTCTTTACTGTTTTCATTTCAGCAGGTTTTGGCAGCTGGCCAAGCATGCAGAACCAAATGGCACATCACTTTTGCTGGAAGTCTGGTTAATTGGAGAAGAGTAGCAGTTTCTTTGGTTGCAAATTCCTGGGCTAGGAGCACTAGAAAAGCTTATTCATCATCAGTGCAGACTTTCAAGGGATTTTATGGGTCCTTGCCTAGTTGCCATAGTGCCTGGGAACTGCCCCTGGTCCTTCATTTCCTGGTTTTCAGATGCTCAACAGGAGATTCTCCAAGCACCTTTAAGGTCCACTTAGCAGTATTAGGGTGGATGGCATGGTTTGTGGGTCTTTGGGATATCTCCAGTCATTGGCTATCTGACAGGGTGATCAAAGGTTGGGAGAATATGAGAGGGGCTTCAAGGGATTCCAGTAAGCCAATAGGGTGACACTTTCTTGCCATCAGTGTTTGGGGATTGTGTATCATAGTTACTGATTTTCATATATTTGCTTATATGGCTGCATTGTTCACTTCCTTGTATGCAGTTTCTTTCTGACCTAGTGAACTACTAAACTCCCTTTGCTGGGAGGATATTGTGATTCACAGTGAGTTTATTTTGGCATGGAATAGAAAATCCAGACTGGACCAAGTGAGCAAAGGGCAGCAAGTATAATCAAAATATTTGAGGAACTTGACCAATTGCCAAGTGCACTGGTTTAGGCTACAGCACGAGATCACCTGCAAGGCTCCTGGGATAGGCCTTGTCTTTACTTGAGAGGGTGGTAAGGCCTTTAGTTTGCTATAGGTCAATCTTCTGTTATACAAGGCTATCAAAGGGCAAGGCATGCATCTTCAGGGGTATTCATCCCATTCCTTTTGAATAAGCCGCACTTCTGATTTAGCTATGTAAGGCTATTCTGCCAAAGTCCTGAAAAGAACAGGAGCGTGGATGTCTAACTACTTGTCATACATCAGGCACTAACCCTTCACTTTAATTTCAGAGAAAGAGGCCATCTGGATGGTGGGACATTCTTTCATCAGGAGAGCCACAGTCCAAGCTTTTGTTTGTCCAGCCAGGCTCATTAGTGCTTTAGATCATAATAAATGGTTGGTTCATCCCTTTGGGTTTTCATGACTGTTATGGTTTCAGTTTTTGGAGATTTGGCACCAACTTACAACAAATGGATCATTGTCCAAGGTATTGGTGATTCATCTCGGGGGAAACGTTTTCATGATGGCTCCAAAAAGAATCCTGCTAACCAGAATCCTCTCTGATATGTACAGGCTCTGCACATTATATTCAGAAATGTTTTTTGTTTTGGTCAACGATCATGCCACTAATCCATCAGGAAGGTGATAGGAGCTCCAGAGCTGTCAAGAGGTCCATTAACCCCAGTTTATCTCATGCAGCCAGCCAAAATGGATTTCAAGTCATTCACCATAAAGATATTGATAAATTGGACTCTGATTTTTATAACAGTCACAGGGTACATTTGAACAATTAAGGTTTTCATTTATTTAATTTAGACATTTCCCTTTCTAGACATTTCCCCTAAACATGCACGCATGTTTTAAGAGTTAACTGCTCAGGCTGCTTAGTAAAACATGGAATTCATGTGCTTCAGGCCACTACAGAGGGAACAGCATGGTAGGCATTCTGTGGTGGTGACTGTCTTGCAGTCCCCTCCCTTGTTTTTCTCCCTGTTTGTGCTCAGCGGCCTCATCATGCCAAGCAGGTTTGGATTCAGTTTAACTGGTGATCATGGCAAGAGATGCTTGGGTTGTGAGGTAAGACATAAAAGGCTTTGCAACCAGTTCTGAAGTAGCTTGAGTTATGTACCTGGACCTGTAAAGCTAAGCTGGAACAAGCTTGGTGATACCAGCTGGCTCAATGTTAATGGTTTTTGGCTGTTTTATGTTATGGCTATATGTGGACATACTATACCATCTTTAATATTCTCTGTTGTATTTAATAAATGGTCACATCGTAATAACAGTGTGGTTATTGACTTAGCTTAGAGGACAGGCACATCTTACCTGTAAGACTCTGTTGGCATGCTAGGTGTGGGCTACAGGTCCTTGGTCTCTAGCATGCCAACAGAGTCTTACAGGTAAGACTCTGTTGGCATGCTAGGTGTGGGCTACAGGTCCTTGGTCTCTAGTTTAAAGGTGAGAGTGCAGAGTCCAATTCAATCTTTTCATCAGTGGATCATACTCGATGACTGCTTTACCCTCATTTGTGCTCAGTATTCTCACCATGCTGAGGATTTTTTGATTCAGTTTAATTGGTGGCTATATTAAGAGGTGTTTGGGTTGGGAGGCAAGACAATGGGCTTTACAGTTCTGAGCTAGCTTGGGTTACACACCCAAACCTGTGAAGGTTAGCCAGAACAGTCTAGGTGACACCAGCTGTCGCAGTGTTATTGGTTGTTTTATGTTATGGTTATATGTGGACATACTGTAGCATTTTTAATGTTGCCTATTGTATTAATTAAATGGTCACAATGTCATAACAGTGTGATTATTGACATAGCATAGAGGGCAATTTTTATTTAATATATAATTGTTGCTTGATATATGTATATATATAACTGTGTGATGTCATCAGCAGATTATATGAGCATATATCCTATAGCATATAATATCTTAGCAGTGGAGAGTATGGGTAAAATAAAGCACCAAGAATCAAACCTTGTAGTACACCAGCTTTCAATAATTCAACAGTGAGGTCAAGTTTTGTTAGACATCTTCTTCAGTATGATGAGATAAGTACTGCTGAATTATCTTACAATACTAGGACCAAAATCAAACTTATATTTATTTACTGGCATTTCATTACCGGGAAAGTCTCACTGGGTAGATGCCCAATTTCTCACAAGGCCTGTGGAGAAAAACTCCAATGCATTACTAAAACATTTTAAGAGGAATCATTTTAAAACCTTCAGAAATAATACAAAGACATCTACCAT
The DNA here is from genome assembly GCF_019279795.1 of Protopterus annectens. Lineage (NCBI taxonomy): Eukaryota > Metazoa > Chordata > Ceratodontiformes > Protopteridae > Protopterus > Protopterus annectens. The sequence continues at coordinate 65,769,092 of NC_056734.1, forward strand.
TAAAATAATTATACCAAATCAGGCATAATATGCCAACATTGGTTAAAAATAAATACAGTTTATGCAACGAGTATTTCATATTTAGAGAAATATTTGCCACTGTATTGAAATTAAAGATAAATTAGCATAATTCCAAGAGGTATTGCAATATGAAGGGAGAGAAAAAACAGCATTATGGTATATTTAGATAAAGAGTCAGGAGACAGAAACTGACTAAAGTAAGGAAGTGAATAAAGAAGGGGATTAAGGAGGTAAAAGGTATGAATAGGTACTTGTTCGTATTCAGGGGAATAGTTTATCCTGGGACTGAGCAAGAACAGAGATAGATGTTGGCTAGGAAGTGTTTCATAATAGTTTTAAAGGACTGGATGGAAGGAGGGAGGGTATTGACCTGATGGGTATAGGTAAGGAGTTCCAGGCCTTACTAATATGGTGTGTGTACAGACCATACCCAGCACATTTGATACATTTGTGGACAGAGAGGATTTTTTGGTCAGAGGATCAAAATGAATGAGTGGTAACATAGTTGTGTAGAATGGTATTTAATACTGGACAAGCAGATGGATATGACATAATTTTACAGATGATAAAAAAGCTGTGTCTGTATGAGTTGATGGGTTAGTCCTAACAAATTTAGATTCTGTAGTGCTATACAGTGACAGATTTTGAAAGGAGCATTTGATGTAAATTTAGCCACTTATTATAGCATTGTTCAGGTTTTGCTTTTTGTGATGCCTAGAGGTTGGTAAGTATGGGAGTGTTATAAAGTGGTGAAGGAAGAGATACGTACCAGCAAATGTAGTTTTATTTGCATTGATGAGAATGTTTTTGGCTGTATAAAGCATGCCAAGTTTTTGGTGATTTTTTTTTTCTTTTTTTTTGCAATTTTGCATATGCAAGTTGAATTTAGACTTCCACTATTATCTCTGATAATTTGCTATGAGAAGTGAATTCAATAATGAGAAAGGATTTTAAATGTTGTTTTTTTCATGAGAAAAGTTTTTGGGAAAAAAGGTGTTTTTTTTTGTGGGGGGGGGGGGGTAAGCATGAGTTGTGACTTATAAAGCCATATTTCAGTGGCTGTTAAAGGTTCCTGACCTCCTGAGTAATTTTTTGGAGGTGTGCTAGGTTGTCTGATATGCATATGCATGTGGATTATTCATGTATTGTATTAGGGAGGCCTGTTGTGTGGATGTACGGGGGGTATTGGTGAGAATGAAAGAGGAGGGGATGAAGGTAGACCGGCGGCAACTGGGAAGTATAGAAAGAGCGCTGAGTGCCATTTTACTGAATGATACTTATTGGACAAGTAGCTTTTGAACCACAGAGGAGTGGGCTCATATTGCCCTAGTGAGGACATTTGAAGTAGACTTTGCTGTGACAAACTGTATGGAAAGTTTTAGACAAGGTGAATAGTTTGCTGTTATCTCTAACTGTATTAACAGTGTCTATAAAGGTTAGAAGTGCAGTGTTACTACTCAGCCAAGCTCCTTGTGGTCCTGCAGAGTGGTGCTAGCAGTAGAGTGGCTAAAAGAGTGACTGCTAACCTGATAAAAGTGTTTTTTCCTGCTACTATCTGGGCAACTGTCTGATCTAGCTAAACTGCAAGTATCTCTGCTTCCTGAACTGTTTTACACTATTTAAAGTTGTTTTTGTACCTGCACTTTTAAAGTTTGTCCTGTTTGTTGCATTTACCTGTTGTGGCTACACACTCAAGTGTGCTAGCCTGTATTACTGATTTACAGCATTTTCCTGCTGTTTGTTGCTAAAAAAAACAAAAAAAAAAACAAAAAATTATCCTTGTTTCCCGCCTTTCCTAACCTAGAGTAGTCCAAATACAGGCTTTGCTGTATTCTGGACTTTTGGAAAGTTCATGTGTTGCCCATTTCCTTTCTTGGATAAAGGGAGAATTATTTGTACACCAGTGGGAGTGGGGAGCTTAGAGCAGCCTATCTATCCCTGGAGGAGTGTTCCCAGCACAAGAATCTGGTAGTCTATTGGCCGTTTTGGGCCAATTTCTAGCTCTTTCAAGTCCCCCCTGTATAAAACCCGCTTTAACGCAGCTTTGCGTGACTTTGCGCATAAAGTGGCATCGGGCAGCACCGCTTAATCGGGTTTACACTTTTCTCGGCCCCACAAAATCTGCTCTTCACTTTTTCCCTTAGAACTGAATAAACACCCTATTCCTACTCTAAAGCCTGGCACTTGCTCACTAAAGTAATTATATAAGTCAGCACTAAAAATTAAAAGCACTACATCCTCACAAACTCCCCATGAGTAACTTGTTTCCCATTGGCCCCTTTTTTCAATTATAAAGGAATTCCCAACACTATTCTAGCATGTCCAAAGGTCAGTTGTCAATCTACTCTCTGGTCCAGCTGGTGAATCTGGGAATCTTGAGGCAATGTTACAACTGCCTCATGTACACAGACAACCCTCTCCTTTTCCAAACAAATTCAAACACATGTGAGAGATACAACCATATAGCCAAACTGGAGGCTAAGCTCTCTCAACCCAGCACTGGTGTAGCCAGTCAGGAGGAGAAGGAAACCACACTCACTACAACTCCAGTCTCACATAGACCTACCACAACAGCAAAACAAACACATAATCACACAAAAACATACTCGGAGGCTCTAAATAAAAATCTGAATAAGCAGCAGAGCCCTCCAAAGCAGACACCCAAGCAACCACTACCCCAAAACAAAACACGTACAACACATAGCCAGTGTGCCGAACAGTCACAGCCCTTAAGGCTAAACAACACACCTGATACACTTGTAATAGGTGACTCTATCATCAGGCACACTGACATCCCACTCACCAGGCTAAACAAGGAGAAGGTCATGGTGAGCTGCCCGTCGGGCGCTAGGAACTGCCACATAACACAAGCACTCAGGTCACTCCAAGGCAACTACAAATATGACTCAGTCATTGTCCATGCTGGTGTGAATGACCTGAGACATACCTCCCTGGACTACATGAAAAAAGACATAGAGGAGCTCTCTGAGCATGTAGCCCAGGCCGGTATGACCCTGACCTTGAGTAGCATCTTACCCTCACCAAGAATTATGCCACAATATGAAGACAAGATGATCAACTTCAACAATTGGCTTAAGTATTGGTGTCATTCAAAGAGGATCCAATGCCTGTCAGCCTGGGATGACATGCTCGACAAGCCACGATACTTCACTAGGGATGGCTTGCATCTGTCACCCCTGGGCTTTCAGATATTTATAAAGGCTCTTGCCACCCCCATAGTGCCTTTTGTAGGCAAGGTTCAAAAGACGAACACACCTCCATAGGTATCACAAGAGATAAGAAACTAAGAGTAATGTTACTCAATGCCAGAAGTCTAAACCTCAAGAAGCACACACTCGAAACTCTCCTGGGCATGGAGAACATCTATATCTGTGCAGTAACAGAAACCTGATTCAAGGCTCCTGAGAGCACCCCAGCACTGCCAGGTTATACCTCATACCATGCTTTTCGGCTCCAAAACTCGGACCGAACCACAAAAGGAGGGGGAGTATCAATATTTGTCAAAGATACCCACACCTCCAGGTTGGTAGCACAGTACGAAGCATCAGAGACTATCCATGTGCAACTAACAGTGGGCAAAACTGCTTTCCAGTTTATAGCCTGCTACAGACTACCCTCCCAAACCCAGGAACCACAATCGGCCTTCCTGAAAACACTAGAAAATATGAAGGTCTCTCCAAACACCATTATATTGGGTGACTTCAACTGCCCAAACATAGACTGGGAGCATTACTCTAGCCCCAACACCCTAGGCCAAAGGTTCCTAGAATTTATAAACTCAAATGCTGTGGAACAACTTGTTACTACTCCTACAAGAGGGGAAAACATACTGGACCTGATCATCACCAACATGGGGGCTCTATGCTCCAGACTAGAAGTGTAACCCTCACTGGTAAGATCAGACCATAAACTAATCTCACTGGATATTCACATCCCAAACCCACCCCCTGCCCAGAAAACCACAGTGAAAAACTTCTCTAAAGCTAATTTCACACTCCTCAAAACCGAGGTGTAATCCTTCAAAGCCCCCAGGCCTGTGGAAAATATGCCCCAGGCCGCAGAATCCTTTATAAATGCATTTTATGAACACCTTCAGGAATGCTTGGATCATGCAATTCCAAATAAAACCAAGACCCAGTCCCCCAAAGGCAGGCGTCCTGTATGGTGGACCCCAGCCATAAACAATATAATAGAAGGAGGAAGCTACTACATGATAGAGCAAAATCCCATAAAGGGAAGGCATCTCTGATCAGTATTAGCAAAAAACTACGAACACTCATAAAATCATCTAAGGCCAGTTTAGAGAGAAAAATTGCACAGGACACTAAGGATAATCACAAGGCTTTCTTTAGTTATGTTAGAAACCTGGGTGGGAATTCCCAGAAATGCTTAGAATTAGTGCAAAATGACAAAAAATACACAGAACCCACATACATCGCCAACATCTTAGCTGACAGGTTCAGCGCAAACTCCCCCCCCCCCACCAAAAGAGCAAATATCTATCCCAACAGAGTGCTGCCTCCCTGACATCTCAGATGCTCAGGTAAGAGCCGCCCTCTCCAAAGCAAAAAACACAGCATCTATGGGACCTGACGGTGTCCCGGGCTGCGTCCTTCATGAACTCCAAGAAGATCTAAATCCAAACATAAAGCTACTGTTCAATCTCAGCCTTACTACAGGGTATGTACCCAAAGAGTGGCGTACAGCACCAGTGGTCCCCTTCCACAAAGATAGTGCCTCAACGGATCCTGGAAACTACTGCCCCATAAGCCTGACTAGCTTGGTCTGCAAAGCTATGGAAAGGATCATCTTGGACCTCATAAATAAAGATATTGGGGACCTACAGACATTGGATCCTACCAAGTTCGGCTTTGTTACGGGCAGATCCTGCCTCTTGAACCTGGTTGATTTCTTTGAAACAGTCACCACGGCCATTGACGAGGGGAAGGTGGTCCACACAGCCTACCTGGACCTTGCAAAAGCCTTCAATACAATACCTCACTCGGGCATCATAGATAAGCTCACCAGCTTAAATATAAACTCCTGTGTCACCAGATGGGTTGCAAACTGGCTCAAGGACAGAACCCACATGGTTAGAATTGCTGGAGCCATGTCAGACTCCAAACCAGTTACAAGTGGCATCCCGCAAGGCTCAGTCCTGGGACCTCTCTTGTTCGGTATATATTTCTCGGAGGTACAGGCTAATACGGAAGGACTGTGGCTGACCAAGTTCGCAGATGACTGCAAACTGGGTGCCATAATCAACTCTCCAACCGACACAAGCATTATCCAAAAGGGCCTCATAGAAACTGACAACTGGTGCCAGACCAATGGCCTCAAACTTAACGCCAAAAAATGTATAGTCATCCCCTTTGGCAAAAACAAAGTGCCCACAAATTACCACATAGGTAGTAATCTATTAAGTACGGAAGAAGTAATTAGGGACCTGGGGATCCAAGTTGATAGCAATCTCTCATTTGACAACCACGTGGCCAAAGTGGTTAGAAAAACATTTTATATAGCCCACCTAATAATGAAGGGATTCACATCTAGATCAGGAGAGGTCATTGTGCCTCTATACTCATCCCTTATCAGGCCCATAATTGAGTACAATGCCCCTTTTGGGATGTACCTTACCAGACACCTGCAGCAACTAGAAAGACCCCAAAAATACCTCACCCAGAGGATCAAAGGGCTCAAACAGATGCCATATGCTGCCCGGTTAAAAAAATCCAACTCTATTCAGTGGCATACCACCTGCTCAGAGGCGATCTGTGCCTGACTTATAAAGCCATGTCCAACCCAGAATTAATGGACATGCTCCACCTTAAAAAATCCAAATCCCGTCGAGCTACACGCGTGAGAGATTTGAACCTCAGCACTGAAATAAATAAGGCATACTGTAGGGACAGATTCATAACCCAGAGGCTCCCTTCACTCTGGAATAAAATCCCAGTCCAGGTTAGGAAGAGTCCCTCATTGACTCTCTTCAAGAGAAATATTGATGAGTGGATGGGAGATCGTAGGTTTACCCCAGATATCACTTCTGGGTCACTGTTAGACAGAGGCACAGTTTACTAACCTCATAAAAGGGCATAGTAAAATTCATTTAAATGGGTGGTGAATGCCATACACACTCTGGCTAGGCTTATAAGTGCCCTAGGGCAGATAGCCTAGTATGAACCTATTAACCTATGAACCTATGATAGAAGCCTTGTTATGTGGGGAATAGGAGTTCTTCCTGCAGGAAATAGTTTAAGAAATGCTTCTGAAAAAAAAAGTGAGAAGTGTTTTGCTGGTTTTCAAAGCCTATAAAGCACTTAGTGAACATTGCCAAGGCACTTCAGTGAATGATTTTGAAACTAAAACAGGGACAGCATGTAGCAAGAGAAAGCAAGCAGCAATTAATCTGTTTTGATTTCTGCTGTTGTTTGCTGGCTGGCACTGTCATTTATTAGTGTGAGACCTGATCTTAACAGCACTTGGGAGGGGGGGGGTGCTTAACCATTGTTAAGAATACTGATGTGGTTAACTGGCTTGTCTTTTTCCTGATATTGGAGTATAATCACATCACCCCATGTACTGAGGATTAACAACCAGTACTCGAGTAACAATATCTGCAGAGATAGTGTGTTAGCTGTTTCACATCTGGTAATGTCAGAGGTACCTAGCATAACTCACATGATGCTTATGTCTTAGAAACTTATAAAATCAGTGGGTATGGCACATGTAAATTTAAGTGGGTTGTGAATGTTCATGCACAGCTATGCACATCTGGTCTACACAATGATGCTGTGGTTAGTGTCACTGCTTCACATTGCTTGTTCTTTTATTTCTTTTTTTTTTCTTTTGGCTCATTTTCCAGTTGGGTTCCTCAATTCAGGAAAGTGCATTTCCCCCCTGTACTTACATAGATTTTCACATGAGTCTTCTGTTGCTTTCCACATCCCAAAGACATGCTGACAGGTAAATTCATAGTACTCTAATTATCTATAGGTGTACTTACCTGTGCATGTATCTGTGTATCTATATGTGCATTTCTATCTGCATATAGGTGCATGTATGCAGTAAGGTCTGAAGGGGTGGTCATTTAATAGATATTTCCCAACACTTAGGGGTGTTGTAAGGCATAAACCTGAATAACAAGTTTTCCAGACAAGCAATACACCAAGAGCATTATTGCATTCATAAAATGGGCTTCTTTTTTCTTTACTTCTTAGTAGTTTAGTTTGATAATAATATGTTTTGCAGTATATTTTAAAGTAATACAATTCCTTTGTCCATTTAAGGAACTGATGTTTTTATGCAGTGTTACAGCTTTAACTACGTGAAATTTGGATTAGATGTTTCCAGTATGGTCATTTCAGAGACCAGTTTTGTCAAAGAGACATATTCTGTTGCTCATTTTTGTTTGGCAATATAGTTCTTAGTCATTTGTAGAAATTGCATTTTGGATCCAAGTTGCATGAATTTAAAACATAGCTCAGGTGGTAATGATTCATAGAAGCTATGTGTTGAACAGTTAGGATAATAATGTTAATTTTTTTGCAGGGTTATGGGCATTTGTGAAAATGATGTTAAAAATATGTTTTTTATGCTTTATTCAGCTTTTTAGTAGAAGTATTGTGTTACTGTTTATGTGGTAAAAGTTTTTATTTCTGGACTTTCTTTTTTCCATTATCTTTTATTAAAGATATGTAGAACACAAAATTGGCTACGAAGAACAGTATTGCAACTTTATTAACAATGAATAAATGATTTTATCTTTCCCAAAATTAAAGACTTCTTCACAGGTACTTTTAATTCATTCATGCTTTTATTATATTTTCCTTTCATATGGTTAGCTATAGAATACTCAAAATGTTTGTGTCTCACATCTCCTATAAATTCTTGTAATCTACCTTCACATTTTCTTTTAGTTTCATCTGTATAAAATAGGCCATTGGAACATTTTATTACATAATTTACTTTCTCTGAATTACAGTTACATATATGTATAACGTTCATTTTCATACCATTTGTATAAAAATATCTGCTAACATAAAAGAACAACTACCATGTCCATATGAACCTACTTTGTTATTAAAAATAATATTTTTTGATATTCTTCCCCAAATAATATTTCAAAAATAAAAAATAAATTAGATTCACAAAGAATTTTCTATAACTCAAACTCAATTATAAATTGCTAGCCATATTTAATGGTTTGCACATATTTATCCATCGGTACATTATATTCTGGTACAATATAATAGATATCATATATATTACTTTTCTTTTCTGCACTGTTGTTCACATTTTTCATGAAACTATCATTTCCATACATCAATTGACATCTAATTTTTATACTTATTTTCATATATTCATTTTCACCATCATACCCTGCATTTAAAAACTTTTTTTCTAATTCTCCTTATTTCATGTAAAAAAATCAACCCTTTTCATGGAGCGCTGCTATAACATGAGGTTAATGACAGTTAGTCATACCTAAGGGCATATTAGCATTTGTTGACTACCCATTTAAAACACATTTTACTTTTTCCATCCATGTTGACAAGTCTGAAATATAAATAGGACATGTTAGAGAGATGGGTATGTGTCTAAGAGGCTACCCCTTCTTTGGGAAAGGTTTCCCATCCATGTGAAGCAGAGAGAATCCTTAACTTAATTCAAGCATAACATTGACCAGTGGATGGGGAACTGGAAATTTTCCTTTTGACTTGCACCTATGTCTCAGTTAGACAGAGACAGCCTGTAAATGCTTGACCATCAATTCCCAAGCCTACATACTATCCTTAAAATATCCCTGAAGTACCAGAATTTGTCAGATACACCTGGGAAGCATGGCCAGGCTTAACAAGGCTCCCTGAGATAGTTAGCCTGATAATCAATCACCTATGAACCAAAGCTTCTTTGTTATTGATTTATTTATTGACATTTGATTACTGGGAAAGCCCAAATGGGTAGGAGCCCATTTTCAGTGAAGGCCCGTGGAGAAAAGCTCCAAAGTAGTAAAAAAACAGTTTAATAACAGTAATTTTACAGTCTTCAAAAATCATGAAAAAAATTGACATTTTAAATAATTATACCAAATTATACATAATATGAAAACATGGGTTAAGAATAGATACAAGTTATATGATAATGACATAATATTTAGAAAAAAATAGTCAGGAAAGTAAGGAAATGAGTGAATAAGGAATAGTAAGGACAGTTTTGGACATGTGCCATGTTGTTAGATGTGCAAATGAGTGTGGAGTCACCTGCATGGTTATTAGGGAGGCTGGTATGTAGATGTATGGGAGGTGTTGGTGAGAATGTCAAAGAGGAGGGGACCAAGGATAGACCCTTGTGGTTCACTGGTGGGAACTGGGAGATATGGAGAGAGAGAGAGAGAGAGAGAGAGAGAGAGGTTGTGGAGTGCCATTTTACTGACTGATACCTATTGGATGGTAGCTTTTGAACCATAGAAGGGTGGGGTGAGAAAGACTTAATGAGGACATATGAAGTAGAGGTTTAATGTGACAAACTGTGTCAAAGGCTTTAGAAATGAGGAGCAGACTAGTTTGCTGTTAAGTCTAGCATTATTGACAGTATCTTTATAGGTTAGAAGTGCAGTGTTAGTACTATGGGAAGGATACAAGCCATGTTGTGTGGGGGATAGGAGTTCTTTCTGCAGGAGATAGTTGGAGGGTGAAACATATTGCTATCAATCTAAAGTTAGTAATGTCTGTTGAATTTCATCCTTTGTGCAGAGGGATAATGTGAGACTTTTTCCAGACAGAGGGAATGTGGGATTTCTGAAATTACCTATTTATAAGGATTGAGACAGGATAGGCAATGCTATGAACTGCTATTTTAAGGTACTTGCTTGGAAGGTCATCCACTGAAGTAGAGTGTGGTTTGACTTTAAGAGTAGTTTTATATAGGATGTGTGCACAGGTGTGAATGTGAAAGTGGATGTGGTGATATGTGGCTGTTGGGCAGGGTTAGGATTAGATGTCAGGGAATACTTGTTTAGAGATGCTATATTATCTATGAGATATGAGATGAGTTGTATTACAGTTTTGAGTGGTGAGTTATTGGGAGCTGGATTAGGATTACATTTTTGTCCAGTATGCAAGATTTCTTTAACGGCTGCCCAGTGGCTTTGTGGCAAAGCAGCCAGAAGAGTAATCCATAGGCTATAGGTTTGAGTCATGGGTTATATTAGGCTAAGTACCCTGAAGGACCATTTTAACCCTAGCCAATAACCCCAGGTTAGAATCAAACCTGTACCTTGTGATGATGAGGTGAAGACCTTAACTATTAAGCCAAATTCAAAGCTGAAGCTTTGTATTTCTTTACTGTTGTACTCCTAAATGTTGACCAGTTTTAAAATCTTCTAATTAATAGAGCAATTTTTCTTAGTTCTGTTTGCAGAGGTTTGTTGATGTATTTTGTTTTTTCTTCCTCCTTGTCTCGTTTATTTGCTTTTTAGTATGATTGAAAGCATTTTGAAGTTTTTGAGATATTGTGGTGTTTTATATTTTTTCCCATTTCTTCCATACCTTTTCTCTATCCTGCATTACCATTCTACTTTTTTTGTATAGCCACATTGCATTACTCATTTTTAATATCTTCCTTCTAGGATTTGAAAGGCTATTTATGATGTTCAGAAAAGTTGTATTGAATTAATTTACAGCATCATCTAAGGAGAGGATTGTTAGGAAGTTCCAGTTAATACATGATAGGGCAGTAATGAGCATTTCTGGGTTAAACTTGGAAAGGTTGTGTATTGTTTTATAAACACACTGTTTAAGTGAATGTGCGAGATGTCTGGTTGTATAGTTTGGGAATCATCACTGAGAGAGTCTGACATTGTACCTGAGGTAGTATATTGACTATGGTTTGATATTAGGATCCATTTTAATATGGAATTTGATGTCTTGCTATAATGTGTGGGGCTATTCATTAGTTGTTTGAAACCATATAAGCTCATGCTAGGTGCAGGGTAATTAGAGTTTATGTCCATCTAAGTTTGATTCACATCACCTAGTAGTGTTTTTTCTTGTGGAATTGTTATGGATATCCAATGTAGGATATCTTCCAGTATAGCTGTATTGTCAATAGGAGGGATGTAAAGACAGTAATACATATTTGCTTATAACTGTTTATTCTGAATTTTGGTATTGGTTTCTTGAAAGGGAAAATGTGATAGTTTTTGGGAAAGTAAGGGAAAATGTGATAGTTGCTAGGAAATATTAAACCACTATCACCATCTTTCCCTTTTATATGGTCATTACAGATGATATTATAGATGGGAGGTATAATTTCAGAGCTGTTTATGCTGTGTTTAAGCCAAATTTCAGTTACAGTGAGAATCCAGACATGTAGTTCAGCAGTTTTATTTCTTATGCTTCTAACATTTGTGGCAGCAAAAGTTAGATTACCGAGGTTGGGGGTTGACTGTTGTGGAGTTAGACTAGTGTGTGGAAGAGAATTGTCTTGATAGTCATTGTGATAGCTGTGGCTAGGAACAGGGTGAATTTCTCCTCCTAGAATGAATTTCAGTATATTAAAGAATCACTGATGCTTGTCCTTTGGGGAGTATTTTTCACTTTTTTTTTGGTTTGAGTTGAAATGGAGTTAATCAGTATATATCTGGATTAAAGGTAAGGGACATGATTTAATAGGTTTGCTCTGATGTCTAGGCAGGAGGTATGAATAGGTTGTTGTGACAGAGTTGCGAAAATGTTGAGAGCTATTACAGAGTCATGGTAAGATGACAGATGGCCCAGTAGGAAGAGAAGAATAGAGGAAAACCTGAGGCGTAGCATGATTAATTAAATGCATCTGTATTATCTTTAAGTACAATATCTATCTCTGTGAATGGTAAAGTCAAATTTAAAACCAGATTTGTTTTTATGTATCACTGCTACAAAATTACAAAATTAAAAGCATCTTCTTTATTATCTCTATATAAAAATAGCAATTAATCTATATATTTAAAATGCTCTCATTTAAACATTTTTTTCAAAGCCTCAGTCTAAACCATATACAAGTCATATATTTGCATATAAACTGTTAACCTACACAGTTAACCATAATGTACTTTGTTTCCATTCTCTGTGACTTAGCTTTTGTAAAAGATGGCTGGAATTCTTAATAAATGAGTGCAGTTTAACACATAATAAAAATAAAAAAACTTACGAGTTTTTTAACATTTTTTTAGATAACTAACACAACTGATTCACCAGGTAGAATCTTCATATTTTATGACTTTTTGGACTGAAATATAAATCTTTTTTATTTTTCACATCATATAAAAATAATTTTGTCATGAGTAAAATAATCACATTCTACACCTTTATAAATCAGCTGTTTCAGTATTTCATCTGCATTGGAATACTGATTGTTATTATAACTTTCATAAATGTTAACAACAGTTCAAATGAGTAAAGCATGTTACTCATATTGCATACTGTTTAATATTGCTATGCTTTGACCAGTGTCACTGGGTCTAATAATAAGAGAATGATTATTTTGCATACTTTATACTAACTATAGTTCATTACTATTTTCCATAGTTCATTAACTCTGAAAACATATTTGCTTTAGTATTCGAAAAAGGAGGAATAAATTTACTATCTTTATTTATACTGTAACAAAGATATACCAAATCTTCAACAGCAATTTAATTTTCATTCATTATAGATTCACATGAATAAAAATTTTCATTTTCAGTACAACCTATACTGTGACAGTAAAATCATTTCTATCTTGAAAAAAAAACACATTAAATGTAACACATTTAAATTAAATTAAATGCGTAAATTTGAATATTTCTAAATTCATACAATTCTATCTTCATAAATTATTTTGAATACTTTTCACATCCTTTTTAAACAGTCAATAATAAACCACATCCAAAAATGTCCACAGTAGTATTTCCAGAATTCTATATATTAGAATAAGAAATTTATCAAAAACACATTGCACAACATAATCTGCATTGTCTGCCAAACCAGGTCAATAAATATACAATTTGCATTTGCAACCTGTTTATTGAATGACTCTTAGGTTATAACAGTAACAACAAGAAATAACTCCATGTAAATTTTTTTTTTTTTTAATTTCAGTAGCAAACCATAAACTTGCATGCAACCCAGGAAGCTAGCTGGCATAACCTAGCCAATGCAGGCTCCTTGCAATAGTGCCCAATTGTGTACATCAAGCATTCACTGATAGCCCTCAAATACCAATCAACTCTGGGCTTACCATTAATTTCTGCTATATGCAACATGCCACAAGACTTGCACCACCTCCACCTTAAAGGACTTCCTGGCCTACTGTTCTCAATAAGTGGCTGCTGAACCATAAGAGGGAGAATACTGTGGGGTTGAGGCCACAAAGCGACTGTCTCTAGTATGCTTCAACATGCTGTTCCCATGTTCACAGCCCCCAATTATGGAGATGCCCAATTTAATCAATGTTTTGGAGTGTCCTTAGTGACTAGACCCCTTATGGGATGTCAAATGTGTTAAAGCAGGTGATCGACAGAAGAACTTACTATTATTAGAATACAAAGCAGTAACAACTAACTTAGAAATGTAAATTGACTTTCTGCTCATCTGTATTATTACCTACTAATAACAGCTTTAGATTGAATAAATCTAAGGCAAAACTGTTCAAGGGTTCTCTATATGCCTAGTAAAAGGTTTTGTCCCATTCATATGTGGTTGGTTCTTTGGTAGCCACTAGACTCGCAGTCCAGAGGACCATTGAAGTGCATGTCCAAAATTCCTAGTTTCCCCCAAGCATCTGTTTAGGTGACTTGTCCAAGCAAATGACAAGTGAGGGAATCAAGCCCTACACCACAGGAAACATAACTCACAACTTTAACCCCTGCACCAACTGCCAGACTATAGGGTGGTCACACCTATTGCAGTAGTGATCCTAATAAGTCTACACTGCAGCAGTGTGGTTGTATCTATTGCAGTAGTTAACCTAATGAACTAACACTGCAGCAGTGTGGTTGTATCTTTTGCAGTAATTAGCCTAATAAGCTGGCACTGCAGCAGTATGATTGTATCTATTGCAGTATTTAGCCTAATGAGCCTACACTGCAGCAGTGTGGTTGTATCCATTGCAGTAGTTAGCCTAATAAGCCGGTACTGCAGCAGTATGATTGTATCTATTGCAGTAATTAGCCTAGTAAGCCTACACTGCAGCAGTGTGATTGTATCTATTGCAGTAGTTAACCTAATGAACTAACACTGCAGCAGTGTGGTTGTATCTTTTGCAGTAATTAGCCTAATAAGCTGGCACTGCAGCAGTATGATTGTATCTATTGCAGTATTTAGCCTAATGAGCCTACACTGCAGCAGTGTGGTTGTATCCATTGCAGTAGTTAGCCTAATAAGCCGGTACTGCAGCAGTATGATTGTATCTATTGCAGCAGTTAGCCTAGTAAGCCTACACTGCAGCAGTGTGATTGTATCTATTGCAGTAGTTAGCCTAATGAACTGACACTGCAGCAGTGTGATTGTATCTGTTGCAGTAGTTAGCATAGTAAGCCTACACTACAGCAGTGTAACTGTATCTATTACAGTAGTTAGCCTAATGAGCTACACTGCAACAATGTGGTTGCATCTATTGCAGACAGTAAGGAGCCTAATGAGCTTACATTACAGCATTCTAGTTGTATCTATTGCAGTAGTTAGCCTAATGAGCCTACACTGCAGCAGTGTGATTGTATCCATACCAGTAGTTAGCTTAATGAGCTACACTGCAACAATGTAGTTGTATCTATTGCAGACAGTAGTGAGCCTAATAAGCTTACATTGCAGCAGTGCCCTACTTACCAGGGGTTAGCATGTGACATAGCATACATGTATACTGTGCAGGCTGTCATTGCAGAGCTCAAAAAGTGCCACAGGATTAGATAGGAGGAAGACCATAGCTCTGGTGCATGAATAATGGCTCCTACTTCCAGTTTGCTCACATTTTGATCCCAAGGAATGAATGGTTTCTTGCCTCTGGGTAGCAAACAGGTCAGCTGAGCAGTCATGAGGGCAGGAATATATGGTTAATGTGAGCATCAGGAAATAAAATGCTGGAAAATGGAATAGGTAATTGCATAACCAAGGTTGACAATCACATGCTCGACACACAGAAGGTCAAGATGAGCTCTGATATTCCTTCATGCCAATAGTTGGAATGTCAAAAACAAACATTACCAACTCTGGAAACTTGCCCTTCCACATTAGCACTTGATCCTGGATCCATAATAGTAGAGAGTTTTGGTGTTCTGTGTTTTCTTAGGTGTACCAGTATTTGTCATGCCGACTTTCTGGGAAGGGATGTGGTCATTGCTTGGCTTGACCTTCTGTGTGTCAAGCACGTAATAGTAAACTAGTAACCACACATAAAGATACACTGAATGAAACATACATATTGTTGGGATCTCTGGATTACAAACTCCGTTTCCCGGTCATAAACACTTTTAGCAGTGTTATGTATCATTAAACACTGTCTGAGGTATAGCCCAGTTATCCAGTAAAACAATAAATACATACATCTAAATATCTGCTCTCATTGGTATGATTGTGTATGAATAATGTATAAGGGACAGATGAGGCTTCAAAAGTTTAGCCATTTCTCAACTGCTTCAGTGACTTCATGGCAAAGTAGCCAGAAGAGTAATCCATAGGCTATGGGTTTGAGCCGTGAGTTATATTGGGCTAAGTGCCCTGAAGGACCATTTTAACCCTAGCCAGTAACCTCACATCAGAATCAAAACCTGTACCTTGTGTTAATGAGGTGAAGACCTTAACCATTATGCCAAACCCAAAGTTGAAGCTTTGTATTTCTTTATTGTTGTACTCCCAAATTCTGACAAGTTTTAAAAGCTTCTAATTAATAGAGCAGTTTCTCTGAGTTCTGTTTGCAGAGGTTTGTTGATGCATTTTGTCTTTTCATCTTCCTTGTCTCATTGGAGAAGGAATGAAGGAAAGAATGCAGAAATAATGGTGGTTCTGCATTTAATTCTGCATGTGCTCTATAGAGAACATTGGTTAGGGATGAAAAAGGTTCTGGGGAAAGCCAACTTAGCTGGTTAAAAATAAGTACTTAAAATGTAAATTGGTAGTTGCAGTTTTTCTTTCACTGTTTTACAGCTTCATAGGTTCATAGGTTGGTATTAGGCTATTGGCCCTAGGGCCTATACAAGCCTAGCCATAATAATTCCCTGGCTATTTCTTCCCACATTATTTACTTCCCTGGATCCCTGTCCAGCAGGGTGACTGACGAGATTCCTGGGGGGAATTTCCTATCTCCCATCCAATCATCAAGGTTACTTTTGAAGTGGGCCAAAGAGGTGCTCTGCTTGACGTGTATGGGCAGTCTATTCCAGAGTCTGGGGAGTCTCTGGGTCAGGAACCTATCCCTCCAGCATGTTTTGTTCATTGTGATGACAAGGTTTCGATCCCTGGAGTGTGTGTCTCTGAGGGATTGGGATTTCTTTAAGTGTAGCATGTCCAACAGCTCTGGGTTTGACATGGCCTTGTATGTTAAGCAGAGATTGCCTCTGAGTAGACACTATGTGACAGAGTATAGGTGGAGTTTTTTTAGATGGTCAGCATAGGGCATCTGCTTTAGGCCTATAATTTCTTTTAGTGAGGTATTTCTGAGGCCTTTCCAGTTGTTGCAGATGTCTTGAGAGGTACATACCAAATGGGGCATTGTATTCTATAATGGATCTAATGAGGGATGAGTACAGTGGGACAATGACCTCCTTTTTTCTGGATGAAAAGCTCTTAGTGCGGAGGTGTGCCACAGATTTCCTGACTGTTGTGGCGATGTGGTTATCGAAGGTGAGATGACTATCCACCTGTGTTCCTAAGTCTCTTATCACACTTTTGGTGTTTAGTGTACTGCCACCTATGTGGTAATTCAGGGGTACATGCTTTTTCCCAAAGGGGATAACTATACATTTCTTGGCATTGAGCTTGAGCCCATGGCTCTGGCACCAAGCATCTGTTTCTGTAAGGCCCTTTTGTAAAATATCCACATCATTTGGGGATTCAATAATGGCTCCCAGTTTACAGTCATCTGCGAACCTTGTTAGCCAGAGTCCCTTAGTGTTGGCCTGTACTTCAGAGAAGTAGATGCCAAACAAGAGCGGTCTCAGGACTAAACCCTGAGGTATTCTACTTGTCACTTGTCTGGAGCTGGATTTGGAGTCATTACTTTTACAGTGTGGGTTCTGTCAGTAAGCCAGTTGGCAACCCATCGAGTGACATAGAAAATAATGTAAGTTAATTAGTAAGTTTATCTATGATTTCAGAGTGGGAGATGGTGTTGAAGGCCTTGGCGAGGTCCAGATAGGCTGTGTGGACCACCTTACTTTTGTCCACGGCTCTGGAGACTGATTCAAAGAAATCAATCAGGTTCAGGAGACAAGATCAGCCCTGCGTGGGGTCCAGTGTTTGAAGGTTGCAATGTCTTTGTTTATAAGTTCCATGATAATACTTTCCATGGCCTTGCAGATCAGGCTTGTCAGACTGATGGTGTCATAGATCCTGGGATCCAAGATGGATCCCCCCTTGTTGAGTGGAATAACTGTAGTTGTGCGCCACTCAGTGGGCACGAAGCCTGAGGTGATGTTATGATTAAACATGACACTTAGGTGAGGTACCAGTGCATTTTGTAGTTCATGTAGTACACAGCCTGGGATGTTATCTGGTCCCATGGATGCTGTTTTCTTAGCTTTGGAGAGTGCATTTTTTACCTGCGTGGCCGTCATTACCGGAATTTGGCAATCTTTCTGTATTGAGATAGGCCCTTTAGAGGGTGAGAGGGAGGTGAAGTTTGCACTGAATTGATCTGCCAGGATATTGGCAATAGCCTTGGGATCAGTATATTTAATGCCATTCTGTTGTAGCTCAGAGGAGATCTGGGCGTTGCCATTTAGATTCTTGACATAGCTATAGAATGCCTTGTGGTTGTCTTTGGAATCTTTGGCAATTTTATTTTTGTAACTAGCTTTGGAGGATTTTATGAGGGATCTCAGTGTCTTACTGAGGCTGATAAGAGTTTTTTGCATCCTGGGATTTTCCTCTTTTCTGCAACAGTTTCTTACTATTGTTGTAAAGTTTATTTATGGCAAGGGACCACCAGATTGGCTTCCTTTTTTTTGGAGGAGAGCATCTTGGTTCTATTGGGGATGGCACGATTCATGCATGAGTGGATGTGCTCGTACAGTGCCTTAGTGTAGGACTCAGCAGTTGAACTTTCAGCTCCCGTTTGCATGGGTGTCATGAAGTTTGTCACTTCTGACTTGAGTAGCATGAAGTTGGCTTTGGAGAATTTTTTTACCAAGGTTTCCTTACTGGTGGGTGGGGGTGGTATGTGAATGTCAAGGGTGATTAGCTTATGGTCACACCTGACCAACAAGGGGGTGACCACAGGTGTGGAGCATCGATTTCCCATGTTGATAATGACCAGGTCTAGGATACTGGAGCCCCTGTTGGGACTAAGGATTAGTTGATCCAGGGCACTGGAATTTATGAATTCAAAGAACCGTTGGGCAAAGGTGTTGGCGCATGAGTAGTTTTCCCAGTTAATGGCAGGGTAGTTGAAATCACCCAATATTACGGTGTTTGGTTGTATCTTAATATTTTCCACTATGTTTAGAAAGGTGTAGTGAGAATCATGGGGCATGGTGGGGGATCTGTAGCAGGCTACAATTTGGATTGCAGTCTTACCTAGTGTTAGTTGCACCTGGAGAATTTCAGATGCATTGTGTTGGGCAACTAGCCTGGTGTTGTGAATATCCTTGGTGAATATGGGCACTCCTTCACCTTTAGTGTTTCAGTCCTGGTTTGGTGGCCGAAAAGTGTGGTAAGAGTTATAGCCTGGTAATGCAGTGGTGTTGTCTGGAGCCTTGAACTAGGTCTCAGTTACTGCACAGATATCGATGTTCTCCATTTTTAGGAGTGCCTCGAGAGAGTGCATTTTGAGGTTTAGACTTCTAGCATTGAGTAGCATTACCTTCAGATTTTGCATGCTTGTACCTATTATGGTGGTGGTTTTGTCCTTTGAACTTTGCCTAAAAAGGCACTAGAGGGGTGGCAAGAGCCTTAGCCAGTAACCTGAATCCCAGGGGCGACAGGTGCAGACCATCTCTGGAAAAGCATCATGGTTGGTCTGTTGATCATGTCATCCCAGGCAGACAGATACTGGATCCCCTTTGAATAGGTTCATAGGTAGGTACTAGGCTATTGGCCCTAGGGCCTATATAAGCCTAGCCAAATGGTACCCTGGCTTTTGCCACTCAAGAAAATTATTTTCCTGTGACCTTGTCAAGCAGAGCCACAGAAGTGATCCCCGGGGTGAATTTCCTATCTCCCATACAATCATCAAGATTTTTCTTGAAGAGTGCTAATGAGGAGTTTTGTTTGATATAGATAGGTAGTTTGTTCCAGAGTATGGGAAGTCTCTGGGACAGGAATCTATCCCTCCAGCATGTTCTGTTTATTGTGGTGACAAGGTTTAGGTCCCTAGAGCATGTAGCTTGGAGGGATTGGAATTTCTTTAAGTGGAGCATGTCCAACAGCTCTGGGTTTGACATAACTTTGTATGTTAGACAGAGATCGCCTCTGAGTAGGCGATATGTGAAAGAGTAAAGCTGGAGGTTTTTGAGGTGTTCTGCATAGGGCATCTGTTTGAGACCAGTAATCCTCTTTGTGAGGTATTTCTGTGGCCTTTTCTGTTGTTGTAGATGTCTTGTGAGGTACATACCAAAAGGGGCATTGTACTCTATAATGGGTCTAATGAGTGATGAGTAGAGGGGAACAATGACCTCTTTTTTCCTGGATGAGAAACCTCTTGTGATGAGGTGTGCCATGTAGAAGGATTTCCTGACTAATTGGCGATGTGATTATCAATGGAGAGACTACTGACCACTTGTGTCCCAAGGTCTCTTATCACACTTTGATGTTAAGTAGACTACTGCCTATGTGGTAGTTCATGGGTACAGAGTTTTTACCAAAAGGGATGACAATGCACTTTTTGGCATTGAGCTTGAGGCCATGGCTTTGACACCAGGCATCTATCTCAGTGAGGCCCTTTTGTAGGATGTCCACATCATTAAGAGTTTTGATTATGGCTTCTAGTTTGCAGTCATCTGCGAACTTTGTTAGCCAAAGACCTTCTGTGTTAGCCTGTACTTCAGAGAAGTAGATATCAAACAGGAGGGGACCTAGGAATGAACTCTGTGGTACTCCACTTGTCACTGGTCTGAAATTGGATTTAGTCTGCTACTTTCACAGTGTGGGTTCTGTCAGTGAGCCAGTGTGACATAGGGATTTATACCTAGTTTAGTGAGTTTATCTATAATTTCAGAGTGGGGGATGGTGTTGAAAGCCTTGGCGAGATCTAGGTAGGATATGTGAACCACCTTACCCTCATCTATGGCTTTGGTGACCGCTTCAAAGAAGTCTATCAGGTTTAGGAGACATGATCTGCTTTTTACCAACCCGAACTGGGTACGGTCCAGAGTTTGGAGATTACCAATGTAATTGTTTATAAGTTCCATGATGGTATGTTCCATAGCTTTGCAGGCCAGGCTCATCAGGCTAATGGGGTGGTAGTTCCTGGGGTCCATGGTGGCTCCCCCTTTGTGGAGTGGGATAACCATTGCTGTGAGCCATTCAGTGGGCACAAAGCCTGAGGTGAGGCTATGATTGAACATGGTACTTAGGTAATGTGCCAGTTCATTCTGCAGTTCATGCAGAACACAGCCTGGGATGTTGTCAGGCCCCATGGATGCTGTGTTCTTGGCTTTGGAGAGTGTGTTTTTTACCTGTGCAGCCGTGATTACAGAAACTTTGCATTCTTCCAGAAGCTTAGCCAATTGTTGAAGTCAATAATTTTGTCCTTATACTGTGGTATCATTCTGGGTGAAGGCAGGATGCTACTCAGGGCTAGGGTCATACCTGGCTGGGTCACATGATCTGAGAGCTCTTCCATGTTTCTTTTCATGTAGTCCAGGGAGGTATGTCTCAAGTAATTCACTCCAACATGGACAATGACAGAGTCATATTTGTACTTGTTGTGGAGTGACTTGAGTGCATGCATTATGTGGGGTCTTTATTATATATTCAAAGTTTCAAAACATCGAATCCCATATGTTCGACAACATATGATCGAAGTTTGAAACTTCTAATATATAATAAAACATCAAAAAAATAAAACTCACCTTAACAAGCCCCCCTGCACCCCCCACATCCCCTACTGAAATATACCAACTCCGAGATCTTACTTCAGTGCTGAAAAGGGAAATTCTCCATTCTGCACCGTACAGCATTGTTACATTTAACCTTCAAACTTTTCAAAATTCGATCATATGGTATCCACCATATCACATTAGAATTTTGAAAAGTTCGTTCATGTAATAGGAACCCCGTTATGTGGTAGATCCTGGCACCCAACAGGCAGCTGATTGTAATTTTCTCCTTGTTCAGCCTGGTGAGTGGGACATCAGTGTGCCTGACTATAGAGTCACCTATGACTAAAGTGTTGGGTACATTGTCTTGCCTTAGGGGCTGTTGTTGGGTGGCACACTGGTGTTGTGAGCTATGTGACACTTTGGTTGTGATTGGTTGTACTTGATGTTTATTGATCTATATATATATAAATTATCTGTATCTATCTATCTATCTATCTATCTATCTATCTATCTATCTATCTATCTATCTATCTATCTCTGTGTGTGTATATGTGTGTAAAGGGGTGCCTTCTCTGTGGAGGCTGCATGTCATCCCTGCGTTCACCTGCATTTTCTGTACGTGCTTCATTTCATCATGCATTCTAAAGACATGCAGTAGGTGAAACAGGGACTCTAAATTATCTGTAGGTGTGAGTGTATGCATGACTGACACAAAAGAATGAGCTGGCATCCTACTTACATTAGTGGTGACTGTCCTGAGGGTCACTCTAGGAGTTGGCTGCCTGCAACTTGTAAGAGAGAGAGAGAGAGCAAGAGAGAAAGAAGCATGATGGCTGACTGATATTCTAGCAGCAGCAGCACATATCAAAGTAGGGACTATGTTTCTCAGATGACATGTTAGTTAAAGCAGATACAGGACAACACACATGCTCCAAGGAGTTTATAAGGAACAAAAGCACTAGAGAGAAGCACATTTCTGAACTAGAGGATCTTGGGAGGAGAGTTATGGCATAGGCTTAAGTTTACTCTGAAAGTCTGGAGAAAGGCAGTTGGAGGATTACCTTGACACCAGAAGAAGAAGAAATTCCATTTGTCTGGTGTATGTGGAAGTTGAAAGGCAAGGCAGGAGAAGCTGTCAAGATAAGCTGACTACTTGAATCTTAAAATATGTGGGGCTGTTATCATGAAGAAGGAAACAATGTTTTCTTACCTGGAAGATGAACTGTGCTAAAAGTTTCATATTATATGAAACATTTCTTCAAACAAAAAACTGATTGCCTTAAGAAAATCAATTAATTTCATCGTATCTTGCTGAGGAGGCCTATAAAGAAGACCAATATTGAACTCACTTTGCTTCCAACATAGTTTCACCAAAATAATTTCATGGTCAACACAATTTCTAAAATACTAGACACAATACCCCTAGCACAAAAATAGATATACCACCACCCTTACTAACTGTTCTCATCTAATGATAAGATTTATAAATAGGCAAGCTCAGAGGGGGTTTATTTACAGAAAATCAAGTTTCAGTAACCATTACCACATTATAACCACCTCTCAGAACTATAGCCTCTATACACTGCATCTTATTATTAAGGCTTCTTACATTACACACAAAACTTCCACAAAACCATCCATTATATTTTCAAAAGTATCCCACAATACACCCTGTTCAATTTAAAAAGGCAGTGACATGATAAAGCTTTTTTAAGAAAAATATACTACCAGTATGACCTACCCTAACTAATTCCTATCTTTGGACATCTCTCCTCATAAATAAACATGTTTAATGCCATTAGAAAAACATTTTTCCCAATACTATTACTAGTAAAACTTCTTGCCACCTTAAACATCATTAAAAAAGAAGACTTAACTTCACATAAAACCAAACCAAACCACTTCTCTTTACTTAATTTAATCCTTTCTTTGGGAAAACTACAAAAACATAGCATACTAGTCCTACAAACATCATTAATACTATAGGACACAACTACCACATGCTTCTAATTTCCCTTCAAAAATAATCTTTTCAATGACACCAAAATATCATATACATTTACTCCTTCTAAGACAAGACACTGTAATGCATTCCTTATTCTTAAAGGGCAAAATATTACAGATCCCTTTAAGCAGAGAATCACCAATCACCCAAATATGCTTCTTACAACCCATCTTTGCTTTCTGTTAAACATTTTTAGGCTGACTACACCCCAACCTAACATAACAAATTCACTGCAGTAACAACCACATTTAAACCACTGTTAGCTTTTTCTATTTTCTACACTCACTTTCAGTATCCATCGTCTCCTCTAGAACTCAATTATTAAAATCAAAATTTACCCCTTTTACATCACTAACAGGCATATTAGACCTTTTCTCTTCCTCTAGCTGTGTAAAAGTAAAACCAAAATCATTTGCACTACCTAATCTATTCACTACATCCTTCACATAAACTACTTTGCCAGTCTGTACCTCACAGCCATCAGTTATTCAATTCTAAGCAGAATCATCATTAATCCAAAAATTATTATTTTGCATTTCCTTGGTTTTTAAAATTTTGACATCTGATTATAATGATAAATTACTTATTTCTTCATTCACCTAAATACTCATATCGACATTTATGCTACATCCTTTAACTTTAGTGCATTTTGGACAACTACCCACCTCTTTATCCCTATTCTGAAAGGTGCCTAGCATAAAACACACATTTTTTTCAAGTAAATCCCTCAAACAAAAATTATCCATCTCATCCATCTCATCCATAATCCAATAAAAGTCTTCATCTTTACCCAACACAACTAACACTCGTAAAATGCAAAGAAGCAAAAGTGTGTTTTTGTGCCGTCATGTTGACACATTGACGCATCCACCTGTACAGAAAGTAAACTTAATTAGACACAGACCAGCCTGCCCTCAAAGAAAGTAAACTTAATTAGTCACAGAGCAGCCTGCCCTGAAAACAACACATTCCTCTTGAAGTTTGTTCTCCATCTGTAATCCTTACAAGTATTCAGGAGACAGAGACAGAGAGAAAGAGAAAGGATAGAAAAAATCAAAATGTTAGTTGCTAGTACTGTGGTCCTCAAAAGGACTCAAACACAGAATAGACCATCAAGTTTTTACACAGTCTACTCACTGAGTACTGAAAGCTCATAAAAATGGAGACATTTACCTCTCATGGAAGGGGATTTTGAGGGTTGTGTGGAGACTGTTGTGGATCCTGGCGAGAAGAAAAGTTGTGGAAATACTCAGAGAATAACTGGAAGACCTGTGGAAGTATTCAAGGTGTACAAGGTGCCTGTGGATTTATTCAAGTAGTACCAGGAGCCTACCTGTGGATTTACTGAAGAAGTACCAGTAGCACTACCAGGGATACATCTGAAGATTGTTAGACAGGTTGACCAGGGCTGTTAATCCAAACCTGTGACTTGTGCAGGGAATCTAATATTTCACAAAAAGACTTTAAAGTGGACTGAAATCATATAATTGAACTGTAAGTAACTAGTAGTATAGTAAACAGTGGTATGCTTGTGTGTGTTAACTTTTTTTAACTGTAAAATACTGGACACGAATTAGATACATGCACAGACACACATGCATATATATATATATATATATATATATATATATATATATATATATATATATATATATATATATATAGAGTTAAAAATCTAGATATATGGGTTCAATATGTTTTGTCATCCATTCCGTCTATGAATATTTAGGAAGGAAGCTTGCTTTATTGAACTTTCAGTTCACTGCAGTATGCTGGCAATTGTTATAGGAGATCACTGCAGTGCTGACAGTGGGATTTTGATGTTTTCCCACTGTTTTGTGATCTTGCAGTTAGTATATATAATTAGCAGGGGGTGTGGGGGCATAGACCCTGCCACACAGAAGGTGCAGGGGGGAACTTGCCCATCCCCCACTTTTTTAATTTGAGTGTTTTCTATATATGGCTGATATAGTGTACACCAGTGTTGTGGGTTGGCTTCTATGATGTTATGAAATACAATCACATTTATATATACATATATATTGATAGAGTGAAAGGCAGAAAGAGAGAGGGAGAGAGAGAGAAAGGGGGGGTAGTAATATAGCTCAGTGGATTTCACATAGAAAATTAGTATTTCTGTATTTGAAAGTATATATCTTTGTACTCTATGATTCAGGAAATGATGAATCTGCAGTGAGCAGAACCTCATTAGCAGCTCATTATTACACCTCTGAATTAAACACTAGCACAGTTAGAGGGGCTAGTGAGGTAGTGGTCATTCTACCAGCATGTGCTACACAGTTGTACAGGCACATGCTTACACACACACACACAACAGTTCTTGCAAAGTCACACACATATGCATGCAGTCTCTCAAACACACACACACATGCACACACATGCACACACACACACACACACACACACACACACACACACACACACGCACACACACGCACACACACACACACACACACACACACACACACACACACACACACACACACACACACACGGCTGTTGTCCCAACAAGGTCAGCATGCTTAGGAATGGAAAATGTAGTAGAAATAATGCAAATAAAAGGGGAATTATCAGTAGTTTAAGAAATGTCAAGCATGAGTGTTAGCCAAAGAAAATACTCCCTAACAACAGGAATCACAAGATCACCCAAGACTTTAATGATTTTGTCCTTTTATTCGCAGACCTCTTCAAGAGTTACTGAAAAAGTCTGTGACGAAGAGGGAAAAGCATTACAGTTTTGGGTGATCTTGGGGTTCATGTTGTTTGGAGTGTTTCCTTTGACTTACTTGGTGTTTTACACTGCAGGACTGATATTTTCCTCAAAGCATGAGTATAAGTGGGATTTTATGAATGGCACACCATCTTCTACAATGCAGCCCATTCTATCCTTCCATCTCCTTATTCTACGAGTATGTTCTTCCCATCCCTGACAGTATGTTTTCTAGACAATATATCATTTCAACCCTGAAAAAAATCCTGAATTGGCAGACTTTGATAAAAATAAATCAATTTGTGATTTAATAAAGTTAAAGTATGATTAATAAAGCAGTTTTTTAATGTTTAAATTCTAGTACATTTCATTGCATAAAATAATGTATTTCCAAAAGTGTATACCATGGCATAGGTTTAGCTCTCTACCACTCTTTTATTTTAGTGACTGAGTTTACAGAGTGCTGGGTCATTACAAGCACAGAAAACCGAGCAGAGATTATCTCTGCTGGAGTCTGAGTAACACTGAGTAGTGAAACATGGTTTTAGTCAATCATAATACATAAGGGTACTAAGACTTGAGATCTGTTTGGTGAGGAAAATATAATAAGCTGATTTAGGTGTTTAGTGAGGTACATACTTAACAATGTGTTATATTCAGTGATGGGCCTGTTAAGGGATAAAACAGGAGGAATTATTTTGAAATTTCAGGATGATCATAAATAATAAATTATGCATGGTAGGATGATTTTCTGGCTACCAGAGAGATTTGTAGCCAAAGGAGAGTCTGTTATGCACATGTATAATCAGGTTCCTAAAGACTTTGACAGATTTAAGTGGAACAGTTTCTATATGGCAACTAGTAGTGAGGGTAGATTTATCAAAGGATGCTATGCAGCATTTCTTTGTGTTGAGGGTGAAGCTATGATTAATACACCAGCCATCTGTCTTGTCTAGCCCTTGCTGGAGAATCTGAGTATCAGAATAAGAGCAAACATGTTCAACAAAAATCCCCTGATATCAGTTAGTATGTCATATAAATATATACTAAAGAGGAGATGGCCCAAGAAAAACCCTTGTGGGACACTACTGTGACATTTTTCTATCTAAAGCAAAGAGTCATAACCTTAACTGTATGCATTCTGTGAGACAACCAATTACCTATCAAGTGATCCATGAATGATATAATATTGAGTTGAGAGAATTTGTCAACAATTCCAGTATGGAAAAACAGTGTCAAAGGCATTGCCAAGTTACAGATATACAGTGTAGGCTACATGCCCCTTATCGATGGCCATGGTAACCATATCAAATAACTTAAGTAAGTTGAGCAGGCACAATCTGCATTTTATAAAGATGGACTAGAGTGGGTCCAATGATATAAGGGCACCTTTGTCACAGTTTATTAGTGCAGCTATAATATGTTCCATAATGTTGCAAAAAATACTTGTGAGATTAATAGGCCTGTAATGACCAGGATTGGGAGATGGACCACAACTCTACTCCCCAAACCTTGGGGACATAACTAGTACAGAGACTAAGTTGAATACTTCATGGCTGGGGTTTTGAAAGGTGGGATTTTTCAAATCTCAGCAGACATCCAGGGGTATTATCAGGACCTATGGAAGTTGTATTTTTTTTAATTTTAGAAAGTGCCAAAAAGACTTGATCCAAATTGATCTTAGGCAATGGTTTGAGGGGGACTATAAGGGACAGAGTGGGGACTGTGTGGAGTGACGCTGGTAGAGAATTTATCCTCATGTCCTTGAGATTAGAGAAGGAGGTACCACTGTTGACAAGTACATTATAGAAATACTGGTTACTTTTAAGCTTACTAAAATAGCGGAAGGAGGCCTTATAAATTCCTTCTTCCTTTATTATATATGACTTCCTTTTTCCAAATTAACATATAATTTGCTCATCTTCCTTTCATACCATATATGCTTCATATGATATTCTTCTGATCACTTTGCTGAAACATTTTTGTAAATTTTTTGTAAACCTCTGAGAGTCTGTATTCCACAATGTAACTGTATTCCAATTTTTCATGTTTTGTCTTCCCCCTTTTAAATATAAAATTTTATGTTCCTAAATGTACATCATTATAATTCATACAATATGTTGACTTATCATTCAGTTTAGCAAAAAAAAATGTTTTTCATTTTCTTCCATTTTTTTCATAAACTTCATAAGTCAACCTATCTAGTCCTAATGTGTTACTGTTTTTGATTTTTTAACCCTTTTCTAGTCCTTCCTGTGAAGATTGGGTGAAGATAGATGAAGGCTGCCAGCCTAGCCAGATAGAATTTTGGAGATAATTCTGTCATCTGTAAATATTACTGTAAACCACAGGCTTGTTGTCTTAAATTGTAAAAATAGTGTTACATGTGGAACTGGAAAAATGTAACAACCATGCACTCTACTGACCAAGTAAAGCATGTTGCGACCCTTTGATGTTAAAACACGGCTCCGGACAGTCTAGATGAAGGAATTCTTGCTATTATTTTAAGGCTAGAGTTAATGGCCGGAATTTGCATGCATAAATGTACTTAATGGCTTTGCTTCCTGACCTGGTGTGAGCTTACTAAAGAATGTAGCCTGTTAGCCTGCAAACCATAGGAAAGTGTGAAGAATGATGTAATGTGAATCAGCAGTGTAATATCAATTTAAAAAGAGAGAATCAGCGAGCATTAAGCATTTTTGTCTTGATCATCCAACTGATCAGCACTATTTTGCTCTATATGTAAGTTTATCTTAGACTTGTGCTTTCTCTTAGAAATAGCTAAAATCTAGAAAGATTAGACTAAGTGTTTTTCTGTGATGTCAGAACTGTACTACTGAATTATTTTAAGTATTTCTCTGTGATCTCTGAACTCTTGACTAGCACTGTATTGTAAAAAGTATTGTCTTGTGTTTTGACTATTTGTTATTAAATAATTTTAAACCCTTTCAACTGTGGCTGTTTTTGTAGAGATAATTTAAGCTCTTTAGAGTACTTGCATGCCTTTGGTAAAATTGTACAAAGCCACTCCAATAGCTTTAGCTGGGGTCTATATTATTTTCTTGAAGACTGACAATATTGAAGCTGATATTGTTGGCACAAGAATAGCGAATGTGCAGAACATTGAACGGTTAAATGGAAATCCCCGTAAGGAGAAATTTCCATTTACTTCATTGTAGTGCAGTCTCGGAGTCGGTATATTTAAGTAGCGGGGGTGTGGGGAGTGCAGGGGGGCTTGCCCCCCTGCCTAAAACTTTAGTTTTTCTTTTTTGATTTGAATATACATTTGAAGTTTTAATAGTTTGATCACTAAAGGTCAATTTTTAGTGATTTGAACTATTAAAGTTTTGATGATATAATATAGACCCTTTTTGCCATGGGCTGTACTATCAATTGGATAATAATATTGCACAGTAATAATTGGACACCCTTTTAAGGGCCTTTGAGTAGCTGAAAAATACTAGTGGGTGGTGGCAGCTGGTACTACCGTATAGTCTGGGAAAAAGGGGCACAGCTGAAGTACCTGTGGCAGCCTTCCCCAGGAGTGTCTGTGTGGTTTTATAAACTCTTCTCAAAGGGTGTGTTTGTGTGTGTGTGTGTGTGTGTGTGTGTGTGTGTGTGTGTGTGTGTGTGTGTGTGTGTGTGTGTGTGTGGGTGTGTTTGTGTCAGCTACTTGGGCAGGGACACGAAGCACTGATTGGACAGAGAGGGTGCTGGAGGTTTTAGCTTGCCCACTAGGTTGAGATCTGGATCCTAAAGCTGTGCCAATGGAGACTCTTATTGGGGACCTGGAGAGCAGGAGAGTGACCAGCCCTGGCCTGACTGTGATATCTGTGTGCTCTTAAGGGAAATTGCACTTTACTGTGTGTATTTTTCATCCTTTCCTCTTATATGAGAAGCCCCTCACTGGTGTTAGTGGTGAGGATTGAGGCTCCTTGATTGATGGGCCAGGGTGTGAGCATCAGACTTCCATTATAAGTTATTTTACTATTTCTGTTATTTTCTTCTTCTATTATCACTTTCCATTTAATTTGCTTTCTTATTTCTCATTTCCTTTGCATTTTATACATATTCTTCCACAACAGCCATTACATTTACTTGTCCATTTTCCATTACCCTTTCACAGAGCCATTGTTAGGTCATTTGTCACCCTCTGCAGTTCCCCAGATTTGCCAACCCAAAGTTAAAGACAAAAAAAAAAAAAGAAATTCTGTGATACAATATGAATGTTCATGTCTTTTTATATGAATGTTTGCACTGTGCTTGCACCTTTCAGCATCTAACAATCACACCCCTAACAGATTATACCTGGGGCTGCTGCCTTGCCCTAGTTGTTGTTCTGCCCCTTCACTATTTCTTATCTCCCTCTTCATAATTTATACTTTTCCCAAAAAAAGGTGCTAAATATTTTTAACCTGTACCTCAAATCTTTGTTTTTAAATCATAGCTCTTATTATTTCTCTGTTTATTGTTGCAGATCTCTCTGTCTCTCTCTTTCAAATATACTTTTCTTATACTTGCTTCTAATTTCAAAAACATCTTATGTTTGTTTAAGCATCACTACCATTCCATCCATGTTTTATAGAAAGGTCTCATAGTAATATAATCCTCCCATAAAATCTTCCTTTCTTCTTTCATCTATTTTGACTTTCCAGTTCACAGGTTTATTTCTTAATTATTTTCTCTTTCTGTAATAAACATGTTTTTCTCTTCCTTGTATTATCCATACTACATTCTGTTAAAAAATCCATTACTACTTTATCCTTGTGCCTCACTCAAACCTTCTAATAACAATTCATAATCTCTCAGTTTTAAAGTTTTCTTTCTTGTATATATACAACCTGCCCTTATCCACCTCAATCAGCAAATTTCCATTGTTTCACTACATACTTTAATATCTTGCAATATTTTCTTGAACACTTCTGTAAGTTACAATAAAAATACAGTAAAAATTGCCTGTAACTACAGTGTTCATTTTAGTGCAACATGCTTTGTTAGCTCTTTAAATAATTTTACTCTCTTACTGTATAGACATATATCACTTTCAGCCTAAACCCTTTATCTTTATTTTCCAGACACAAACTCCTACCCTTCCTGTAATCCCTACCATCATATTTAACACTCATATTACCACGTTAATAAACTTGCTATATTACAACATACTTCTTTTCCAAAATACTATATTATTTCATTCTCCTATAAATTCTTCATCGCAGGGTCTAATGAGTGTCGAGTAGAGGGGAACAATGACCTCCTTTTTCCTGGATGAGAACACTTTTGTGATGAGGTGTGCCACATAGATGGACTTCCTGACTACTGTTGTGATGTGATTATCAAAGGAGAGACTATTGCCCACCTGGGTACCAAGGTCTCTTATCACACATTCGGTGCTAAGTAGACTGCTGCCTATGTGGTAGCTCATGGGTACAGAGTTTTTACCAAAGGGAATGACAATGCACTTTTTGGTATTGAGCTTGAGGCCATGGCTCTGACACCAGGCATCTGTCTCAGTGAGGCCCTTCTGTAGGATGTCCACATCATTTGGGGACTCGACTATGGCTCCTAGTTTGCAGTCATCTGTGAACTTCATTAGCCAGAGGCCTTCTGTGTTAGCCTGTACTTCAGAGAAGTAAATACCAAACAGGAGAGGTCACAGGACTGAACCCTATGGTACTCCACTTGTCACTGTTTTGAAGTCAGATTTGGAGTCTGCAACTTTTATAGTGTGGGTTCTGTCAGTGAGCCATTTGGCAACCCATCTTGTGACATAGGGATTTATACCTGGTTTAGTGAGTTTAGCTATAATTCCAGAATGGGGATGGTGCTGAAAGCCTTGGCTAGGTCAAGATAGGCTGTGTGAACCACCTTGCCCTCATCTTCAGCTTTGGTGACTGCCTCAAAGAAGTCGATCAGGTTCAGGAGGCATGATCTGCCTTTCATAAACCTGAACTGGTTGGGGTCCAGAATTTGGAGGTTACCAATGTATTTGTTTATGAGTTCCATGATGATACGTTCCATGGCCTTGCAGACCAGGCTTGTCAGGCTAACAGGGCAATAGTTCCAGGGATCAGTGGTGGCTCCCCTTTGTGGAGTGTGATAACTGTTGCTGTGCACCATTCAGTTGGCACAAAGCCTGATGTGAGGCTATGATTGAACATGGTGCTTAGGTGGTTAATTTGCTTTCTTATTTCTCATTTCCTTTGCATTTTATACATATTCTTCCACAATAGCCATTACATTTTCTTGTCCATTTTCCATTACCCTTTCACAGAGCCATTGTTAGGTCATTTGTCACCCTCTGCAGTTCCCCAGATTTGCCAACCCAAAGTTAAAGACAAAAAAAAAAAAAAGAAATTCTGTGATACAATATGAATGTTCATGTCTTTTTATATGAATGTTTGCACTGTGCTTGCACCTTTCAGCATCTAACAATCACACCCCTAACAGATTATACCTGGGGCTGCTGCCTTGCCCTAGTTGTTGTTCTGCCCCTTCACTATTTCTTATCTCCCTCTTCATAATTTATACTTTTCCCAAAAAAAGGTGCTAAATATTTTTAACCTGTACCTCAAATCTTTGTTTTTAAATCATAGCTCTTATTATTTCTCTGTTTATTGTTGCAGATCTCTCTGTCTCTCTCTTTCAAATATACTTTTCTTATACTTGCTTCTAATTTCAAAAACATCTTATATGTTTGTTTAAGCATCACTACCATTCCATCCATGTTTTATAGAAAGGTCTCATAGTAATATAATCCTCCCATAAAATCTTCCTTTCTTCTTTCATCTATTTTGACTTTCCAGTTCACAGGTTTATTTCTTAATTATTTTCTCTTTCTGTAATAAACATGTTTTTCTCTTCCTTGTATTATCCATACTACATTCTGTTAAAAAATCCATTACTCCTTTATCCTTGTGCCTCACTCAAACCTTCTAATAACAATTCATAATCTCTCAGTTTTAATGTTTTCTTTCTTGTATATATACAACCTGCCCTTATCCACCTCAATCAGCAAATTTCCATTGTTTCCCTACATACTTTAATATCTTGCAATATTTTCTTGAACACTTCTGTAAGTTACAATAAAAATACAGTAAAAATTGCCTGTAACTACAGTGTTCATTTTAGTGCAACATGCTTTGTTAGCTCTTTAAATAATTTTACTCTCTTACTGTATAGACATATATCACTTTCAGCCTAAACCCTTTATCTTTATTTTCCAGACACAAACTCCTACCCTTCCTGTAATCCCTACCATCATATTTAACACTCATATTACCACGTTAATAAACTTGCTATATTACAACATACTTCTTTTCCAAAATACTATATTATTTCATTCTCCTATAAATTCTTCATCACAGGGTCTAATGAGTGTCGAGTAGAGGGGAACAATGACCTCCTTTTTCCTGGATGAGAACACTTTTGTGATGAGGTGTGCCACATAGAAGGACTTCCTGACTACTGTTGTGATGTGATTATCAAAGGAGAGACTATTGCCCACCTGGGTACCAAGGTCTCTTATCACACATTCGGTGCTAAGTAGACTGCTGCCTATGTGGTAGCTCATGGGTACAGAGTTTTTACCAAAGGGGATGACAATGCACTTTTTGGTATTGAGCTTGAGGCCATGGCTCTGACACCAGGCATCTGTCTCAGTGAGGCCCTTCTGTAGGATGTCCACATCATTTGGGGACTCGACTATGGCTCCTAGTTTGCAGTCATCTGTGAACTTCATTAGCCAGAGGCCTTCTGTGTTAGCCTGTACTTCAGAGAAGTAAATACCAAACAGGAGAGGTTGCAGGACTGAACCCTATGGTACTCCACTTGCCACTGGTTTGAAGTCAGATTTGGAGTCTGCAACTTTTATAGTGTGGGTTCTGTCAGTGAGCCAGTTGGCAACCCATCTTGTGACATAGGGATTTATACCTGGTTTAGTGAGTTTAGCTATAATTCCAGAATGGGGATGGTGCTGAAAGCCTTGGCTAGGTCAAGATAGACTGTGTGAACCACCTTGCCCTCATCTTCAGCTTTGGTGACTGCCTCAAAGAAGTCGATCAGGTTCAGGAGGCATGATCTGCCTTTCATAAACCTGAACTGGTTGGGGTCCAGAATTTGGAGGTTACCAATGTCTTTGTTTATGAGTTCCATGATGATACGTTCCATGGCCTTGCAGACCAGGCTTGTCAGGCTAATAGGGCAATAGTTCCAGGGATCAGTGGGGGCTCCCCTTTGTGGAGTGGGATAACTGTTGCTGTGCACCATTCAGTTGGCACAAAGCCTGATGTGAGGCTATGATTGAACATGGTGCTTAGGTGGGGAACTAGTTCATTCTGAAGTTCATGTAAAACGCAGACTGGGATGTTGTCCAGTCCCATGGATGCTGTGTTTGTGGCTTTAGAGAGTGCAGATTTTACCTGTGTAGTTGTGATTTCAGGGAATCTGCATTTTTCCTGCATAGATATGGGCCCTTTAGGGTGAGAGAGAGAGGGATAAAGTTAGCACTGAATCTGTCTGCCAGGGTTTTGGGAATATCAGTCAGTTCTGTAATTTTCATGCCATTGTGCTGTAACTCAGAGCAGATCTGGGTGTTGCCATTGAGATTCTTGTCATAGCTATAGAATGCTTTGTGGTTGTCCTTAGAATCAGTGCTGATTTTGTTTTCATAGCTAGCTTTGGAGGATCTTATAATGGATCACAGCTTCTTACTGAGGCTGACCAGGGATCAGTGATGTTTTCCATTAAAATGGGTGGTTCTTTCCCTTCAAATATGTGTGTAGGGACTTCTCAAAAGCAAATCTTCATTTACTTCATTCCATTCTGATCGATCCCATTGCTAAAGTCCATGCCTCTGCAACTGAGCTCTACTCATACTTAAGGAGTTGTATTGACAAAACAGTTCCTTTCTGCATCAAATATGAGAAATTTTAATTCAAAACTTTATGGTGGACTACATATGTAAATAATGATGCAACAAGAGAAATAAATTACTTAATGCTTATAACAGATCACATTCTACCAACCTTAAAAGCCCACTTAAGCAAACTAGTAAAAAGCAACCATTAGGAAGCTCAAAACTGAACATTAGCCACAAAAATAAAAAAATAACTACAAATCTTTCTATAACTGTCATGAAGTTCAGAACCAACAGCCAGCAATGACTGGAGCTTGTACACAATAATACTGTCTGCACTGACACAAAGGAAATGATTGATATTCTAGCTAACAAATTTATTGCAACTTTTACTCCTTCCATGGTTATAGCAATTCCATACATTTCACACTCCCAGCCGCTCCTATAATTATGATGGACAAGTCCTGACAGTCCTTTCTACAACTAAGAACACCTCATCCGTGGGACTAGATAAATAGCAGATGCCTGATTATCAGTGCCAAATATGGCCTTTCTGTATCCCTGCTTAATCTCCTTAATAATCTAAGCCTCACCACTGACTGTATTCCTGAAGTCCTAAAAAAGCAGCCATTGTAATGCCATTACACAAATGTGCCGCAGTCTCAGACCCTGGTAACTTTAGACCTATTAATCTCACTAGTCTTATATATAAAACTGAGGGACATAATATGTCATTAATCTGGACAGTGAATATTTCTTAACCCTGGACATTCAACAATTCACCTTTGCAAAGGCAGGCACTGCCTCCTTGACCACACTAATTTCTTTGGAAAAGATACCAAAGCAGAAAATATTGACTATGCCACACATACTGTATATTCAGACTTGGTCAAGGTGTTTAACACTGTTCTTCATGCAGGCATAATTGACAGACTTGTATATGAATATAAATGCATACCTTCTGTGGTGGACAGCTAATGGTTTTCTTACAGAACCAATATGACTGGAGTTAAGTACCACTTCTGAAAGAAATAGAAGTTGCTAATGCTGTACCATAAGACTCAGTGTTGGGCCATCACCTATTAGGCATCTATTTTTCATAGCTGCAGCCAATGCTCCAGGACTATTCCTATCTTTTTGCAGACAAATGTAAACTGTGTGCTATTATTCGATCTTCTGCTTTCTCAAAATTGTTCTGACATGTGTTAAACAATGTTAACAACTGCAAGGATAATGGTCTCATGCTAAAATGTAAAAATTCTGGTATAGTTCATTTTGGTAAGCAAAGCATTTCCCTATCATACAATACAGAAAACATAACCATCCAGTCATACATGTTCTTAAGCGATCTGGACATGTTTTTGATAATTTCTTATCTGTAGAACATCATGTCTCCACAGTAGCTCAGAAAACTTTTTATCTGGCTCATCTAGTTTCCAAGGGCATTGCTTTTAGATTGAAGGACATCTTAGTTCCTATTTATTCATATCTCATCAATGCTGTTGTTGAATATAATGTCCCTTTGGTATGTAGTTATGTAAACATTCACAGAATTGAGTGATATCACAGATTCCTAACTAAAAGGACAAATGGTTTAAAGACCCTTAGATATTCAGAGAGACTCACAAATCTCTGTTTTTGTACTCAGCCTCTTGTTCTCCTCTACTCGACACTCATTAGACCCTGTGATGCCCATGCCCTGGCCCAGCAATCAAGGAGCCTCAGTCCTCAGCACTAACACTAGAGAGGGCATCTCATATGAGTGGAAAGGATAACAAATACACACAGTAAAGTGCAATTTCCCTTAAGAGCACACAGAGATCACAGTCAGTCTTGGGATGGTCACTCCCTTGCTCTCTAGGTCCCCAATAAAACTCCCCGCTGGCACAGCTATAGGGTCCAAATCTCAGCCTAGTGGGCAAGCTAAAACCTCTAGCACCATCTCAGTCCAACCAATGCTTCATGTCCCTGCCCAAGTAGCTGACGCACACACACATGCACTTTGAGATAAGAGTTTATACAACCACACAGACACTCCTGGGGAAGGCTGGCACAGGTTCTCCAGCTGTGCCCCTTTCTCCCAGAATATAGAGAAATCACTGCCACCACCTAGCTAATAATTATCAGCTACTCAAAGGCCCTTAAAAGGGTGTCCAGTTCTTACTGTGCAATATTATTATCCAATTGGTAGTATAGCCCACAGCTAAAGCTATTGGAGTGGCTTTGTACAATTTTACCAAAGGCATACAAGTACTATAAAGAGCTTAAATTATCTCTACACAAAACCAGCCACAGTTAAAAGGTTTTAAAATATTTAATAATAAATAATTCAAACCCCAAGACAATACTTTCTACTACATAGTCAGTGCTAGTCAAGAGTTCAGAGATCACACAGAAATACTTAAAAATAATTCAGTAGTACAATTTTGACATAACAGAAAAACACTTAGTCTAATCTTTTCTAATTCCTAGCTACTTCTAGGAGAAAACACAGTTCTAACATACTACTTACATAAAGAGAGCATAAGGCAGTGCTGAGTTGGATGTTCAAGACAAAAATGCTTAATGCCTTTTAGTTCTCTCTGTTTAAATTGAAACTGCAGTTCTGATAAAACATTACATCATTTCACACTTTCCTGTTGTTCCCAGGCTGACAGAAACTGCATTTACATTCTTTTACACTTAGAGCAATAAAGGACATTTCACATGTGAATTCTGGTCATTAACTTTAGCCTTAAAACAATAGGCAGGGAGCCTTCATCTAGCCGGACTGGAGCCGACTTGTAAACATCAAAGACAGTGATGATATAATTTTAATTTCAAAAGGCCAACAAGAAATGCTTGACTTAGCTTTCTTTTCAGCAGATGGCAATGTTGCCACATTGTTTTAAGTTCAACATTTCACAACACATTATTTCATTTAAGAAGCAAGCCTGCATTTCAACATTTCACAGTATTTACAAATGATAGAATTATTTACCAAATTCTATTTGACTAGGCTGGCAGCCTTCACCCATCTCTACCAGTCTTCACAGACCCATTGTAGAGTACAATGTCCCTTTTGGGATGTACCTCACAAGACATCTGCAGCAGCTGGAAAGGTCACAGAAGTAACTCGCAAAGAGGATTACTGGTCTCAAACAGATGCCCTACACTGACCATCTCTAAAAACTCCAGCTTTACTCCGTAGCATATCCCCTACTCCGAGGTGATTTCTGCCTAACATATAAAGCTATGTCAAACCCAGAGCTGTTGGACATGCTACACCTAAAGAAATCCCAATTGCTCAGAGCTACATGCTCCAGGGACCTAAACCTTGTCACCACAATAAACAGGACATGCTGGAGGGATAGATTCCTGTCCCAGAGGCTTCCCATACTCTGGAACAAGCTACCCATCTATGTCAAGTAAAGTTCCTCATTAGCACTGTTCAAGAAAAATCTTGATGAGTGGATGGGAAATAGGAAATACTCCCCAAGGATCTCTTCTGTGGCTCTTCTTGACAGTGGCACAGGAAAATAACTTTCTTGGGTGACGTAAGCCAGGGAACCTTGTTGGCTAGGCTTACTCAGGCCTTTGGGCCGATAGCCTATTGCCTACCTATGAACCTATTTATGATGTGATTTACCATGAAAAGCTGATACTTGTGGAGGTGTGCAAGACATGACTGTATTTGTGAGGACAGGATAAAGAGAAGTATTTATATATGGGATTTAATATTTATAAAGTCATATAATGTTATAACGTCAGAGAAGCACTCTGTATGTCAGCCACTGACAGTATAGGTCAGACAGTTTATTGATGGATTGTTGAAGACCCCCAACAGAAAGGTGTTGAGTTTAATAGAGATTTGGGCTAAAGTGTTAAGATTTGGACATCTAGGAGTTCAAATTTGATGTCTTATTGAATCTAAGTTGATGATATAGTTATAAATATGGATACTCCCCCACAATTGCAACAGGTCTGAAGAAATGAAAGGCACTAAACCCAGGAAGAGAAGGAGTGCTTCTATTGCTTTGAAACTGTGTGTCTGTAACTATACACATATGAATGTGTCCAAGCTGCAGGAGGGCTTCAAGTTCAGGAATGTTTTGTTAAGACTCCTGGTACTGAGTAGAGCCACATTAATGTGTTACAAATGAGAATTTACTAGATCTTGATGTTCAGCAGATATACTCTGCCCAAAAAAGTCACAGTGGGGAAGCAAAGCCTTTAACCAGTATGCAAAAGCAAGGATAAGAGAGCTGTAACCATCCCTGGCAAAGCAGAAAGTCTTGTCAACAATCTCAGGTCAAACTGACACAAACTGGATATTCCTAGAATGACACAAACTACAGAGCCAATTATTTAAGCAAGTTAACTTGTATTTGAAGTTTTGACCTCATTATGGGTGATAGCATAATAATTACTCAAGACCAGAGTGTCTCCTGCTTTGGGCACATGCATGACAAAATCAGTCATATAATTCTGCATGTCCCGCTGAGCAGAATCTCTAAGATCATTCAAATGAATGTGGGTGACTCTGACATCATAATCATATTTGACAGGATGGAGGGAATCTAAGATCTCTTGTTATTTCCATGATTTCATCTCCAGGACAGCTAACAGTCATCCCGTTGTTATTTTGCCAGGTGAGGGCAGTGTCTGTATTCCTGACAATATAGTCACCCACTACTAAAACATTACTGTAGGAGGCAGTCTCAGTGGGCCTCAAGGGTTGAAGTCTGAACCCTTGTAACTCTTAAAGAAATGTGAACTGAGTTTAGGCATGAAGAGCAAAGGTGGGTGTCCTGCTGTGTGAGCTATGGCTGAAGTTTCTTAATTCTCAGTCTGGGAGGTTTAGGCAACATTCCTTTATCAACACTGGCATAAGCAGGACTAGTGGAGGTGTTCTGTACTGTGAGTGTGGTGTGTGTGCGTGTGTGTGTGTGTGTGTGTGTGTGTGTGTGTGTGTGTGTGTGTGTGTGTGTGCGTGTGTGTGTGTGTGTGTGTGTGTGTGTGTGTGTGTGTGTGTGTGTGTGTGTGTGTGTGTGTGTGTGTGTGTGTGTGTGTGTGTGTGTGTGTGTATGTGTGTGTGTGTGTGTGTGTGTGTGTGTGTGTGTGTGTGTGTGTGTGTGTGTGTGTGTGTGTGTGTGTGTGTGCATGTGTGTCTGTGTGTATGTTTCTGTTTTGTGTGTGTGTGTTTGTGTCTGTGTGTGTGTGTGTGTGTGTGTGTGTGTGTGTGTGTGTGTGTGTGTGTGTGTGTGTGTGTGTGTGTGTGCATGTGTGTCTGTGTGTATGTTTCTGTTTTTGTGTGTATGTTTGTGTCTGTGTGTGTGTGTGTGTGTATGTTTGTGTCTGTGTGTGTGTGTGTGTGTGTGTGTGTGTGTGTGTGTGTGTGTGTGTGTGTGTGTGTGTGTGTGTGTGCACGTGTCATGCGCGCATATGTGTGTGTGTGTTTTTGTGTGTGTGTGTGTGTGCATGTGCATGTGTGTGTGTTTTTGTGTATGTGTGTGTGTGTGTGTGTGTGTGTGTGTGTGTGTGTGTGTGTGTGCATGTGCGTGTGCGCATGTGTGTGCGTGTGTGTGTGTGTGTATTATGCTTGCCAAGTGCATTCTGATGTGAGAAGGTAGCCTTCAAGTTCAATACATACTTGTACTTCTCACATGTTGTAACAATATGATAGGATCGAACAGCCACCCTCTCTCTGTATTCATTCTCTTACAGACTCATTCATACAGATATGTGTCTATCCTTTTAAGCCATGAAAGATCAAACCCTTTTTAACTTTTGAAATTTCGAAATGTAAATAAAAACAAAAAATCTTTTCTTCATGTTTTTGCAGGGGTCAAGCCCCCTGGCACCCCCCACACCCCTTGCTAATTAAATATATCAACTCAGAGATCCCACTACAGTGAGGAAAATTAATATTAAAACTTAATAGTAAATATACTGTTTCTATCTGTACAGTGATCTCCATTTAAATGTTTGAAACCACATAGTTTGAGAGTTTTGTTTACATTTATTGTTATATTGTGATGCTGTATGTAATTCATTTGAAAGAAAAATGCTGCTACATAAAGAAAGTTTCAAAACTTCAATCTTATGGTCTCAACCATAAGAAATTAGACGTTTTGAAACTTCAAAATTTAGAAGTAGACCCAAAAAATAGGGGAGGGTTGGATCTACCTAATTTCGAAACATATTATTTAATAATAAACACCAATAGACTTTTAAGAATAATTAACTTTGATGGGTGTAACTCGAAATGGGTTCCCAAATGGCTGGTTCTTAATCATAAACATGTCAAGGAATTGGATATTAACTGCAAGGCATTACCTTTTTTAAACAAAATACTCTTAAAGTGTACTGTTGGAACATATCAAAACATATATAGTTTCAGTACAAAATCTTTTTAACTCATTAAATCTTTTGCAAAGTATGATAATTCTTCAACCATTTCACAAAAATCCAAATCTGAAAATTAGTAACCAGCTGATAGACCTTAAGAAATTCCCACTTATAATTAATTTAACCCTACTTGATTTATATCCTTTTAGGTATCGATTCACAATATTTTAGAAGAGTTGAATCTCCCAAATCGTATCTAATTATAATAAGACAATTAAAAGACCTATCAATAAGTTACCTTAGTAAAGGGAATGACATAATTAAAGAAGAAGATTTAAACATGTGTCTGAACTTATGGCAAACCCTTACACAGGAATGTAAATATATAACTGCAGCATATGGTTTGATTAAAGAAATAAAATATAATAATCAAATATTAATTTCCAAATACTGGAGAGAGAAATTGTTGACAATTGAAGAAAGTAAAATACTAAAAGCAATTCACTTAACCATAAAATCTGTGTCCCTTCAGAAGCTATTATTTACCCAATTGATGATATTTAATAATGTATTATTATCGCGCCTCACTCTACACAAATTTAACTCAAAGAACTCACCAAAATGCCCATATTGTATAGATCAAACAGCCGACCTCCTACATATGTTTTGGAGTTGTAAATGTATTTTCAAACTCTGGAATTCCTTGAAACTTCAACTACAAAAATGGGATATCAACATTCCACACTCTCCTGGGAATTTACGATTTTACATATTCCACCACCCAACTTGGAAAGAACCCAAAGAATTATACTAGTCAATAATTTTGTTGATGAAGTTATATATAGCATCCAATTGGTTGAACCCTTTACAGACATCATGGCAAAATTTCAAGATAGTAGCCACCAAACATATTCTAGCACATAAATTTCTAATTAGTGATCATAAGAAAAATGTAAACAATACAAAAATATGGGAACAAATCTTTAACATTGTATTAGCTTAAAGTTCCATTCCACTATTCTCTGGGAAAAACTGAATAACTGTTGAATTTTATTGAGATAAGTCTTATATGGTTACTAGTTCTTTTTCTTCATTTTTTTTTAGAAGTGTATAGGTATGTATAATGATTCTATGTAACTGTTGGAAGCATTCATGTACATATTGTAAGTAGTTGGTAGTACTGTATTAGTTGTTTGGAAAAAATAAAATAAAGAATTATTATTGAAAAAAAAAGAAGTAGACCCAGATATAGATATAGCCTAATGAAAATAATTACATCTTCGGTATATTGACTTGAAAAAGGTCAGCAAAAAGGTAGACTACAGAACATCAACACAGCAATGCAGCTGCTCCAAGAAATACCCCTCTCCATTCCTTCTACTTGAATATTCCAACTCTGAGGTTATACAATACCAGGCATATTCCTCAACCCTGGTATTAGAGCAATCAGCTGCAAACATCAGTCAGCTGTACTGTTTTTTTTTTTTTTTTTTTTTTTTTTTGCTGTACTGTTGACCAAATTAAGTTGACAAAAAATGTGTCCACTGAGACACCATTTGATCAAATTAAGGAATCCCTGACCCCCTCCCCCCCAAAACATATATATATATATATATATATATATATATATATATATATATATATATATCTATAGATATATGTATATGTATATATGCATGTATATATACTTATATACACACACACACACACACACACACACACACATATATTTATATATATATATATATATATATATATATATATATATATATATATATATATATACATACACACACACATAAAAAAATACATATATATATATATATATATATATATATATATATATATATATATGCATA
This sequence comes from Protopterus annectens, assembly GCF_019279795.1. NCBI lineage: Eukaryota > Metazoa > Chordata > Ceratodontiformes > Protopteridae > Protopterus > Protopterus annectens. The sequence continues at coordinate 65,812,127 of NC_056734.1, forward strand.
TATAGCTATAGATATAGATATAATATATGTAGATAGACCTCAGTTACACAGCACATCCACCTGTCTGAATGGAAGAACAACAATATGAAATATATTTATCTAAATCCAAATAATGGACATGAATTCTATAAAAATCCATTTAACCCTGGAATGGAAAGAATGTCAAAGTTGATAACCGACATAGTTTTTTTCTTTATGTAGCAGCATTTTTCTTTCAAATGAATTACATACAGCATCACAATATAACAATAAATGTAAACAAAACTCTCAAACTATGTGGTTTCCACTGACCAAAGCACAGCTCTCTCTTTTATAGTGCACATCACAAAAATGTAGTGAAACACCTCTGAAGTGAAATGAAGTTTCGCAAAGATAATAAATGCCACTTATACATGTAGGATTGAACATATATTTTGTTTTGCATGTCACATATTCCGTGATCATAAAGAATCAAATGTGTATTTTCAGGTGCAATCTGCTTTTCAGGTGCAAAATGCTTTGCTTTGCCAATATGTTGGCAAAAATGCATCTACCATAGGAAAAGCAACCATGTGTTTTATATCTTTAGCTGACCTGTGTTTATAGGAATCTTTAAAGGCAGATAATTTTGTTCCGAACTAGGTGCTTTGATATGTCATGTCGCATGCATTAATAACATGCAGTTTAAAGAAATTTGTCAGTTTTCAAAACTGGGTAAAATTTCTATAAAACCTGTCTGATTTAATACGCATTGCTGCCATATGTAATTACATAATGTAAAGAGGTGAATGCATTCTTTGTAGAAATCATCTTATTTTTACATATATTAACAGATCTCCTTTTTGAATAGTCATAGAACAAGCCTGGTTACCCACTGCTGTGTATATCCCCTATTATTGTGCCTAGTTTGCAAGTCTTTTTTCATGTTTTTGATAGCCAGCATCATTGTTACAGATTTTTGTGACCTGTATACATTGTGAATAGAGATATTCTTGACCATATGCTGGGGATGACAACTTGACTCCAAAAGCAAATGTTTTTTGAAAAAAAGGTTTTCAATATAGAGAAGTCATGATTAACCCATTAATTATTTTAGTGACAAAACATCTAAAACTTCTACAGTGAACATACTATATTTAACAGTAAATTGCAGCTGCAAGTTAGTATTATTATGACACTGGATAAAAGTCAGCAAATCTGTCACTGCCCCATCCCATTGGAACCAGCAATCATCATGATAATAGTGCCACAATTTAATATGATGACCGAACTATGTGGAGAAAGTCTACCTTATGGGGTATAATTTCAATATCCCATCAGTACTAGGAAATGTGACTGTTTCTTGATGGCTTCCTTTTACTATTAAGCTTTTAGAAATAACCTATGAACAAAACATAATGGCCCAGACATCAAAAGAGCTGCTTTCAGTGTAAGTCCCTGATTCCGAAAGACCTGTTCTCAGAGTAAGTGACTTACTTTGGTGTAAAGCCTATCTTATTAACAGGCTTACATCATGTGCCAGATTCCGAAACACCTGCTTTCAGTTCCCGCTCAGAGTAACTGGTCACTTACACTGAGAACAAGTCTTTTGGAATTGTTAGCACATCACACTCTATGAGCAGAAAATTAGTTGCAACAATAACAAAATGTGATAAATTACTAAAAGCAAATGCGAATTAAATAGGAAAGCATGGTACTACCATATAAATAACAAACCAAAAATGAGGAACCAAACAAATGGAACCAGCAAGAACCTAACAAATGGGACGAGCAGGATACGAACCAACCCAAAATTACCCAAGTAAATCCTACTGAAATGAACAGTCCACTGACAACAACTGTACTCGTGATTCAAAACCAGAGAACAAAGCCACTCAATATTTCAAACCCACAAATGATAAATAAACAAACACAAATGCTTTATTTTATGATGTATATGCAGAAATGAAGTTACAGAGTGAGAAAGATGTGTTACTAATAACTGGTACCAAGCGTGAATGCATGCTTCAGTTTGAAACTTTACAATAAGTTTCTTCTGCAAGACAAAATCTTCAGATATTACCATTTTATTATGCCAGATAATTTAAGAAAATGTAAAGAAGCAGATTTCCTTTCTCAGAAAAATGTCTCTGATTTATTCACCATGAAAAATGCTTTAAAAAGCAATATTCTTAGATGTAATTTTTTTTTTTTAGGGCTAATGTTTTGGGAATATTCACTGCAAGCTGAGCAATTAAACCTAAGAAACTGTTGCATTTATTTCTGACAAGAGCTTAGAAAATCCAGGATTCAGACACACCAGGGCAACTGTTCTTGAGAGTGTTGTCCACCAAGGCAATTTACTTAAATTAAAACTGACATTTTAAGAAGCTCATCTATTAATATTAACCAGTCCACTTTCACTTATTTTACATATCTTACTCTTTCAAGGCTGAAAACACTTTATAATACGCTATGGTTCAAGAGTTTTTTTTTTTTTGAGAGCAAGCATACTCTCTAGAATTAATAATACTTTTTATATAAAGTTGACTGTGACTTGTTGGACTCGGTTTTATATGATTAACCAGGACATATCCAGCCTTGCATCTTAAAATGTCTTACAATAAGAAAAAAATTGTAAGTCTTTTCTTACACTTGTAATGATGTATTTATTTATTTTAATATCAAGTATAAATAATACAGTTTATACACAAACACCTGAATGGATGTCATTACAAAGGTAACACAATTTAGGTAATTATACCTTGTATAAGATACATTTCATATGCTTCAAAAAATGCAAAAGTAATATTCAAAAAGAAAATATGCTATATATTCAATATATCTGAAGCCTTACAACGATCACATTGCGTAGTGACCAAACACCGTACTTATACATATTTTCCCTTCCCAATGTCGCTGTCATCTTATTAGAGGATTTTTAAATTGGTAGCAGTTAGTAGATGTATAAAGGCCTATTCCCAAATAGCAAGATTATCACAGAATAACAGAAAGTGACATTATTGTTAACATATTGCCTTTAAGCAACTTATCAGTGGCCACACTTGCTATAATGTTCTGATTTATAAGCACAGTTCTAGATTTTATGTGGGAAAAAGTTCAGCATGTTACTGATGTGTTAAATGATAGTATTAGCCCTCCTGCTACATTATCAACTGCCACCCCAGAGGTATCAAGTCACACCCTTCACAGGTTGAAGACCTTTATAACTTCACAGAAAAACTGCATTGTGCCATTAGTATATGAAAGAACAGCCATCCATCCCATAGTCTTTCTTGTTGAGTATCACTACACTGGCAAGCTGCCAATTCAATGATGCTGCTTTACTGTGTCACCACTTTCCCAAGTCTATCTTAAATTCACATTCTTATGCCCTATTTGAAAATATCTCTGGACTCAGCTTCTGTTGACCAGTCAAACAAGCTACCTTTGAACAAATCTGGACTGGCCTAGAATCAAGCAACACTAATGACTTATTTAGGATCTAGAATAACTCATCATAGCACAAGTGGTCTGGTGTCAGTACACTGCAGCTAGGCTACTGAAAGATCACCCATAGGCCCGCTGATCAAATTACCAGAGAAGGCCACAAACACAAAACAACCATTTATTATATATACACACATCTTGTTAAAAAACCAACATGGTAATCCTCCACTTAGTTATATATTGCAACCAGAGCCTGCTAACCATAAAGAAAGTGAAGTAGTTGCTGTTGTACTATAATACCCATTTCTCCTTTTCTATTTTTGAGCAATCTCAAAGTTGGCCAGTTAATATTATGATACTGCTGTCCCATAATCAGGATCTCCAGCCACTGGTCTCACTCAACGAGAAGGGCATTCAAAGTTTTGGATGCAGTAAACTGTTTTATATTTGTCAGATCTATGACCATGTGTGTTAATCCCTTTCTCACTGCCAGGGTAGAGGTATACATTCTGGATATGCATCCTCTAGCTTTCATATTTAAACAAATGATGAAATCAGAAAGCACGACAGACAAGCATAAGATCATACTCAACTCTTGTTTAGGAAAAGGATGACAAATTCAGTATAATCATTCCGGTATAATCCAGATAGCAGACCAGTTTTTAGACTGGGGAATGATATGATAAAGAACAGATGAATGAGTGCCTGCAGTGCTGTTGTAGTGAATAGAAATGTATTGTAGTGAATGGAAATGTATCCTTTATGCCTAATAGAGGGATGAAAAGAGCTCCAATTATGCATTATTATCATTGTACTGAAAGAGGTGGGTCTTGGAAAGGTGCTGCTGAAGTCATTTTGTGGTTTAGAGGAGAGTCAGGAAGAAGTGGTGGGCCTAGCATATGCATCCAAATTACACCATGTTTGTGAGGATGGGATAGCTGAAAACCTGAAGGTATAATCCTCACATCTGTATTTTTTCTTCCTAGTATGTTTGCTTCCTTCTAACACCCAAAATATGTTGGTTGATTGGTTATTTATTGCTATACAAATATAGTGTGTTTATCCTGCCATTAAGGCCTAAGTCTTGGCTGAGAGGGGCCTACATCTACACAGTTAACCAAATAAACTAAAAACTAAATTAAATGGAGATGCAAAAAAGGATGATATTAGGCCTAACTGCAAGGGACTTGAAATGAGTCACACATTTTGTCTGTGTATGACCAGTTTGAGGTCATTGTTATGGCTGACATGCTATGATGGGCTTGTTGTGTGTTGATCCAATGACCATGGATTGTGCTTCTTCATAGCTTAGCACCAGTTTATGAGATTCTAACCTGGATTTTGTTCTTAGACGGTCATGACATAGATGATTGCTGATACCTTGGATTTAGTGACCTTTGGAGGACAAGGACACCTGTATACAGCATCGATTAGGGCATTCAATAACAAGCAGCTGACTGACAGTGAAAAGGCCAGTAAGCTAAGTGCATCGGCTTTAGGGACACTTAAGATGATAAATACTGAAAAGCAGTAAAAGTAGTTAGGTGCATAATTTTGAACACTATGTTACTGATATTTATTTATTTTACATTTGTTTACCGGGTAATGTCTGACTGGGCCAGAAGCCCATTTTCAGCAGAGACATGGGAAGAAAAGCTCCACAATACAGTTATTGAATACAGCAGAATAACATGATTGAGAATACACATATTGTTGCATTACTGGATTGACATAAATGGTAATATTCTAAAAAATGGCACAGAAGGTAGAAATATTCTAGACTTTCAGTTTAACAAATACAGGATATGGGCCCAGAGACCATGAGTATTTTTGCATTGCCAGTTAACATGAATTCTAAGATTCTAAAAAAAAAAAAAAATAGGAGAGAAGAAAGAAACATTATAGATTGATAGTTTATCAAATTGAGATTTGTGGTGTCCTGTGAGTGGTGAGCTGTAAGTGAACTCCATAGGTGTATTACACAGTACAGGTTGAAGAATTACTTACTTAACATAGTCATCAAGTAGTAAGAGAAAGAAGTTTTGAGCGGTAGAGAGACATTTGGTATTTAGACATATTACAAATTAAGTATGTTGTCTCAGTCTGAGCATAACTAGTAAGTGAGCAACGTACCTGTGGCGGCTGGGGTGGGTGACTACAAAAGGGTGTAGGAGGTAGGTAAATGTAGGATGGGGGATGGGGGTGGTGCTACATTTATCCAGAGGATGGGCAGGGACATAGCCAGTGATTGGAAAAGTGTTCCTTTAGAAGTAGTAGGAGTGTTGTTGGTGGTTAGAATGTGTTGGAGATTGAGTTCCAGGTAGCGAACATCTTGTTAGAAAATAGGGAATCTCCAAAGGAGTTGTTGGAGTTTGTAACTTTGAGTAGAAGTTTATCAGAGGACCTTAAGTTTCTGATGATGATATTTGTTTGAACTATGTCTTTGAGAGTGGGCAGTTTGCGGATTGAAAGATGATATAGAGGGTGATGGTTAGCTGGTTCAGGGTAAATAGGTTTGGTAGTTCGATCCATTAGAGTTTGTGTAGAGCAGTACAGTGATGTGATCTATATGGTTGGTTTGTAGCAAATTTGGCAATTTTATTGTAGCAGGTCTCTAGTTGACATATCTGTTTTCCATAGGTTGGTGAAAATGTGACCACAGTACAGGAGAGTAGGTAGTAGGTGTGTTCTGGCTGTGGACAATCTGGCGTTGTTAGTCAGGTATGGTTTGGCTCTGTAGAGTGAACCAAGTTAAATATGAACCTTTTTCATGGTTTGTGCTATGTGTTTGTCAAATTTGAGACAGCTGTCAGTTGTGACCCCTAGAATTTTAGTTTGTTCTATAGGTTCAGTTTTGGTATTGTTGGTAGAGTAGATGATGGGGGGGGCATTAGTTTTGTTTTGTTTGGCTTTAGTATTAGTTGGTGTTTGGAAAGATACTTTTCTATGTTATGGAGTGCTTTTTGTTTTTTTTCTTGAAGTTCTCGTATGGCTGGAGCAGAGCTGATGAGGGAGGAATCATCAGCGCATTGTATGATGAAAGCTAGTTGAGTGGCGGTGCTAAGGTTATTGGTAAATATGATGAATAGGAAAGGTCCAAGGATAGATCCTTGGGGTATTCCAAAAGAGATGGACAGGAGAGGGGAGAGATTGTTATTCCACTTGACTGACTTGTCACCTGTTGGATAGAGAGCTGTGAAACCAGGATAGTGAAGGCTGGGTAAGGTTATATGATGAGAGTTTAATGAGTAGTTTTTAGTGGGATACTATGGTGAAAGCCTTTGACATGTCAAGAAAAGTGGATGAAATGAGTTGGTCATTTTTTTTGAAAGGGTTTACTGTGTTGGTAAAACTTATTAGTGTGGTAGTAGTGATGTGTTTGAGTCTGAAATTGTATTTGGAGTTGGATATTGGGTTATTTTTAAGTAAATGGTTTAGGAGTTGTTTATGAATGCATTTTCCAGAATTTTACCTAAAGGAGGTAGAAAAGCAATAGGTCTATAGTTAGAGAAGGCTGTAGAAGGGCCACCTTTCTGTAGGTGGATAATGTGGGATATTTTCCAGAGCTTAGGTACATATTGTTCTGAAACTGAGTGGTTGATTAGTATCGAGGTACTATAACAGACGGTATCTGCAGCCAGTTTGAATAATTCACTGGGGAGCAGGCCGTCCGCAAGAGATGATGGTTTTAATTTCTGCAGGAGTTTCTTAATGCTACTAGTTTGGATGGGCTTGATAGAAAATGAGTTATGGTTAGATCCTGGGGTGTTTTGGAGTGTTAGAGGTGTGAAGGTATTGTGATTTATGAGGGATGTTAAGAAGTTAATGAAATGTGTTTTGAATTGGGTTGCTATGCTATCTGTGGTATTAGTGGTGGTGGGTGGTAGTGTAGTGGAGCGACCTGGATTGAGGAGTTGTTTAATGCTTAACCAAAATTTTTGAGGGTTGTTCTGATGTTTTGGTTTAGTTGTGTGGAAATATGATTTTTTTTTTGTCATTTTTAATTTGCATTTTGGCATGGTTTCTTAGTTGCTGATACGTAGTAAGGATGTCTTTGTTTTTAGATTCTTTGTATAGTGACCAGGCTCTGTCCCTCTGTTTGAGTAATAATCTGGTGTCTTTAGTAAGCCATGCTAATTGCTTAGCTTTGACACAAATTTGTCTTGAGGGAGCTAGTTTATTTAATCTATTCAAGAATGTGTGGTTAAAGTGCTGAATTGCAAGGTCTAACTGGAGGTATTTTAAAGGAGACCAGCCACATTGCTGAAGTAATGTATTCAATATGACAGAGGAGAAGTTTTTTTGCTGCAAGTCTGTTTAAATATCATGTTATTTTGGGCAGATATCTGTTGCCTAAGTAAGAAGGTTGGTAAATGATCATTTAGGTAGTCTGGATGGTAGCCTGATTGGTGACCAAGGTTGGGCTTGTTTGTTAGTATCCAGTCCAGTACTGAGTGTTTGTTGTTGTGTTTATCTATACAGGTGGGTGAGAGTATAGTTTGAGAGAAGTTGTAGAGGTTTATGACATTGGAGGGGTTTTCAGAGGAGCAGGTGAGCCAGTCCAGATGAAAGTCACTTAGAACTATTGTTTCTTTGTTGAATGTTTCAGATAACCAGCAGAGAAGATTTTTAATGTTGGGTTGGTTGTTTACTGGGGGGAAAGAGGTACTGATTGTTATTATAGCTTTTTGGGGATTTATTTGTAAATGAGTTATTAATATTTCTGAATCACAGAGGTTTGGTAGTTTATTCTTTAATAGGTCTAGTTTGAGAGTATCTTTGTACATGATAGCTTTATCGCCACCATGTTTGTTTATCTTATCAAGTCTTATTATGTCTTAGTCTTGGGTTAGTATTTCGGTATCATTTATGTGGGGTTTCAGCCAGGTTTCAGTTAAGATGGCTATATCAGGTGAGTAAGGGGCAGGGGTAGCATGGACTTCATCTACTTTGTTTGGGATGCTTCTTACAGTCATGTTAATAATTAACAGGTCAGAGTTGCTGTGTTTTATAACAGGGTGTTGGGTGGAAGTTCATTATGGCACTGTCTGGGTGTGTTTTTCATGAGAAGGGGAGTTGGATGTTGGGGGCCTGGGGTAGGGTGTATATCGACGCATAGCTTGATTTGAGTGACTGTGTGTAGAAAATGGTGGGAGAGTTTGGATAATAGTCTGGAATATTTCTGTGGTGATTGTAGGTGTCCATATTTTAATAAGAAGAGTAGTATATTGGAACTATTGTACAGATGTGGTGCTATGTGTATGTTAGTGATGGGTATGTTGTGATTAGAGTTGCATGGGTGTGTTGGGCAGTGGATATTTCTGATTTGGATGTTGTGATAGGAGGTGGCTTAGCAAGCTAGGATTAGTAAGCAAAGTAGAGCAGTGTATAGCGGTAGCCAGTTTGTTGAAAGCATGCTAGTGTGGGGAGGTGTATATGCGCTGTAAGAAGAGGATGGAATAATGTCAGTAGGTAGTTAGAGTTGGTTGTTATGGATGGTGTTAGAGAGATAGTAGTGAGTGATTATGGGAGAAGGGGTTGTTATAAGGTGGTATTTTCAAAATAAGGATGACTACCTCAGGGATATGAATCAGTGGGGAAGTATTGATAGTAGTAAATGGGATACAAGAAACAGGATGCAAGCCAAAAGCAATTAAAGGCTGAGAAATATAACAATAGTCACCTTTCCTCAGTCACGTTAGTGGTATATTTTTATTGAACATATACTTTTGTTGCTCTTAGCAGAAAAGTGATGTTAAGATGATGACAGCAGTCTTCATCAGGCTATTTATTAGCTTGTACACATGCTAGAGTTAGTTAGGGATTATACTGCCAGAGATACTCACATATCCATTAATGTGTTCATTTATTCACTTTTGTTGTGGTGTGGTGCTCTGATTTTCTTTTTACTTGCTGTGGGCTCATTGGATGATTGGCCTACTGTACTGCAGTATAATTACTCTCTGCCTGAGGATACTCATGACCTGAATTATTGGCAAGTAGCTAAAAATTCTATTAGGAAGCTACATAAGGAGGCTGTTCTGCTGCAGGTCAATGCTGGAACTCACTGGCATTCTGACATCACTGCAGTTGTGTCTCTTAAACCTTCCAATAAGTTGATAAGGAAATTAAATCTATTCATTTCTGAACCCTGGTGTTTTTGCAATAAGTTCTGGCAAGCAAGAGCATCTTAGAGCATTCAAAAGGGACTTATTTTCATAAATACCAAGTGATTGATTTGGAATGTGGAAGTGTCTTTAGGACTGCTGGATTGGTGTTGTGCCTGATATTTGCAATTGGGACCCGGAGGATTTGCATTGCCTCTCTTGGAATGGTAAAACAGATGCATAACCTGAACAGTTAAAATCTTTCAACTATTCAACAGTTTTTTTTTTGAGGCCATTAGGTTACCTACTTCTGATCCTTGACCTTTGTTATCTACATTTGATTTTCTATATTCCATATTCAATCTGAACTTTCGTGCTTTTGTGTATTTAATTATTGGGACGTCATGGATTAGTTGATAAAGTCTAATCACTGAGTTTTGTTTATCTTAAGTTTTATGGTCAAAGAATCATACATAGGAGGACTATGTAAGCTTGCATTGGATTGATTAAACTGTGGATGACTTAAGGTTTTTAGTTATGTAGGTGTGATGTTATTTTCTAGTTAGTTAGGAATGGTGTTTGCCGAGGATTCAAAGATGGCTGCCATTCTGTGAACACTGCAATTCTACAGCTCTGCATATATACTGAGGAAAATCTAACCCTGAAGCTATACTATGAGTTATTTAACAACAATCTTTTGAAAAAGTAAATTTACTCCATTCAAGTATCTGATGAGAGGTGATTGAATCTGGGAAAATCAAAGAATTCAACAGGATTAGATCTGATTGATTGACTCTGAAGAGAGTGTCAAACAAAGGATCTGTCTGAATAACAAACTTGGCCTATTTACTATCAAGCTACAGTAAAGGGCAATACTGATTTATAATGTCAAAACAAGATAAAAGTATGGAGACAACAACAACAAAAACTAAATTATCTGAACTGCAATCACCAGAAAAAGACTTAACTTCGAAAAGGCAGAAAGTCATTAAACAACTGGAACTTCCCAAAGCAGGGAATAAAAATAAACCAGACCAGGTTGCGAACATGAAGGATATCAAATCTGCTTTGTTACCCATTCAAGAAGCTTTGGAAGAACTATCTAAGCAGGTACAGTCTTTTGGCATTTCATGTAGTCAAATTCTAGAAAGAATGGACAAAACTGAAGCTAGAATATCAGAAAATGAAGATAACATAACACTCCTGGCTAAAAAATCTGATACTCATGACCTGGACATACAATTTATGCAAGCAAAAATCCTGGATCTGGAGGCGAGATCCAGGAGAAATAATATAATTATCAGAGGGATACCTGAGAATATTCAATACAATGATTTCATTCCTTCTATTACACAAATTTTTACAATATTGTTTAATGACTCTGACACAGCTAAACAAATAATAATAGAGAGAGCTCATAGAGCTTTGAGAGAAATGCAGGCATCAAATATGTCAAGACCAGTGTATGTCAAAATTCTCAATTACCAAGATGTTAATAAAGTAATAATAACTGTTAAAAAGAACGGAGGTTACATTATGTGGAATAACAATAAAGTTTCTGTGGCTCATGATTTACCTCTCCAAATAAGACAAGCTAGACAAGCTTTATCTGCTTACTGTAAATTTCTTATTGAAAAACAGATTAAATTTCAAATTAAGTATCCTAATACACTAATGTTTACAGTCGATGGATCTAAATATTCAGTTTCCACAAAAAAAGAAGCAAAATCTACCTTTTTGAAGATATTTAAGTCCTTGCCTACTTCAGAGAGTTAACATGGCCTTCCGTTGAGACTGCTACAATAACAGAGGTCGGATCCATTTTTTGCTTCAACCCAAGGCTTCTGAATCCTTTGTTTCAAGTTTTAGTCCTGCAGGCCTCTTTCTAATCTAATAAAACTTGTTTTTCATCGCTGGATCATTTGCGAGCCGTTTCCGAGTTTTTATGGCTCCCACGAACTCTGTCTCATCACGAAGTTACAGGAAATGCTTCTTTTGTTGTTCTGGGGCCGGTTTTGAAGTGGCGCAACTGGAAGTCCGCTCGTTTAAAGGGTCCCTCGTCGCGAACTCGAAGGCAGTTTCCCAGGCTTGGGAAACTGAAAAATCTGTGTTGAAGAATAAAAGTGTAAATTGACTATTATAGTACAAGTGGTTATACTTTAAGCACATAGGAAACATTAAATTTTTTTATATAATACATTTAATTATTTAGGTATCCAATTTTATTAGGTAATGGTGTGGTTATTTAACAGTGTTGTTGAGAGCAGCAGTTATACTAGGAAACCTTACCCCAAATACATATATATTGTTTTTTATAAATTGCTCTAATTATTGTTATTTCCAGTTTTACTGATGTGATAAATTGGAAGAATATTAATAGATGCGCAAAGGAATTTAAAGTTATACAGCTTTAACTTTAGTGTTAATATGAAGTTCATATGCAGATAGTGAGAGGTCAGGCTTGCTGTCAAAATACAAAGATTGTAATTTTGTTTTAATTACTACAGATGTTGCTGTTTTGACAGTCACTGACTACTCTGAGAATCCTGGTGTTTGTTTAATCCAGTCACTGACTACTCTGAGAATCCTGGTGTTTGTTTAATCCCTAAGATCTTAGTTAACTTAATGCCATTTGAATCACTGTGTGTTTTTTACCATCCACGTGGAACAAACAAAAGAGAATGTAATTTAAAACAAGTCAGCACTAGCATTAGGAAATTTTTTAGGAAAATGTGTGCCCAGTTATTCACTGAAAATCAAAACAAACTATGCATGCAAGATCTAAGGGAATGTTAACATCTATATGCAAGAATAGTACAAATAAGCAATTATTCAATGCAGCTTTTACATGACACCATGGTCTAGTGTTTTACTCTTCATAACAATTTTATGAACTTTTTAATCTATTTTCCAGTCATGCCTATACTAGCATGTTATTCGCATTCAATAGACTAACTTCCACTTTTAGTTTCTTCAAACTATCAGTCTATAATACTGATAAATTTGATGGTTGCCAGCACCTTTTACTATTTTAGCTTTGTGTGCTCTTCTGAATATTACATTATAAATCTCTAAGCATGTCTTTTGATGCATGTCTTAATGCATGCTTTTCTTACTCATTTATTTGATCTAGCCTTCTCGGCATACATGCTTATTTATTCATTTTATCTTTGTTTTTCTCTTAAGTGTTACTATACAGTATAGATTGTCTACAAGCTAATTACTCTAATATATATTATGGCTTAGTGTTTCATTTTTGACTTCATGGGGTTTTGGAAAATATCTTTTAGTTATTTTTAAGATGTATGCCTCATATATTACAGAAAAGTATCAGTTTCGATACTTCCAGAATGTTCTTAATGGGACACAACATATTATTATCATTCGTTAGATATTAGAATTGTTTGGAGAGGAATGACAAGAATAATTTATGTTGTTAACACCTTTTTCCTTGACATAATCTCCGAAATTGATAAACAAGAGATGTAGATGTTTAGCAGTGTTTAATAGGGAATGTTTAGGTTAGGCTTTGTAGATTTAGTGGTAGTAGACATAGGTTTTTTGCATGATATAGTTGTAATATATTTTAATCTAAAGAACATTTATTTAGTAATGTTATTAATCCTTACAATGTTTAACAATGTGGAAAATCTATGTATGTCCTGGTCCTGGGGTTTAGTGGGTAGGCACTGGTGTGGGACGGGACTTCAACAATGCTTCCAGAAACTATATCTTTTGAAAACATATTTGAATTTATTATGTTTTGTCCAACGTAAACCATATTTGAATCAATTAAAGATCGTACTATGTGGGAAATAGATTCATGGAATACAAAAGGGCTCCAGAACTTGAAAAAGAGGAAACTGTTTCTTCATTTATTTTTGCAGGCTAGGGCATGTTTTATTTTACTTCAAGAAACTCACTTGACTAATGACCAGTGGGCAGTTATTAAGGAAAAAAAATGGATCAGAGAGGTTATAGCTTCGGAAGGTAAAACTAATACTGCAGGGGTTGTGATAGTTATAAAAAGCCAATACCAAGAACAAATTCTAGACTCCAGAATAGATAAAGATGGAAGATGGTGTTACATGATTCTGTCATCTAATCTTTATGATAAACCTATTTTACTTCTTAACATATATGCACCATGTAACAATCAACACTTTTTTATAGTATCACTTTATTCTATTTTGAATCAATATAATAATTACTACATAATTATAGGAGGGGACTGGAATACATACCAAGATCCTAAACTCGATAAATCAAGTACACATAGGTCATTCAATACTCAAGCAGTAATAGCTTTGAGTGAACTTAAAGCTGACTTTAAATTATATGATCCTTTTAAATATGTAAGCAATCAGTTTAATACAAATAACTTTACATTTTATTCCACTTGTCACAAAATGTGGTCTAGAATAGATTTTTTCTTGATTTCAGAAAGTTTAATTATTCTAGATCCCAGTGTTTCTGTACAAGTTCGTTACTTATCAGATCATTCTAAAATGACTTTAAACTTTAATAAAGACCCCAAAAATAGCATATCACATAGAGGATACAATTGGACCCTAAATCCAAATTTATTAAATAAACAAGATATAATTCAGGAAACTCAGGCTGTTCTTGATCTTTTATTAGTTTATCTAAACAACAATATTTACCCGATATTGAATGGGTGACAACCAAAGCACAAATAAGAGGGATCTTTTTGCAAAAAGCTACCTATTATAAAATAATTCAAACTAGAGATCTACAAAGACTGGAAACTAAAATCAAGTTATTAGGACAGGATTTAATTAGGAAATTAACCAGAAAATAGAAAAAGAACTATTAAAATGTCAAAAGGAGCTCTTTCTGATCCAAAATAGTAGGTTGTCGTTTCATGAACATAAATTGTTGGCAAAATATGCTAATCATATTCAAATGCCTTCAAGGGCATTAGCTAGAATCATTAATCAATCGAAAGTTCCTTTTCAGATCACTGAAATACAGTTCAAAAATAATAGATATACAAAATCTGAAGATATTATGAGTATTTTTGAAACGATTTATTCTCAGATTTATAGTGATCGACAGGAATCTCTCACGAATAGGATTAACAATGATTTTTTGCAAAAAGTAATTTTTCCAAAAATTGATAACTCCCAAAGAGATTTAATTAAGCCAATTTCCTCTGGGGAAATAATAGATACAATTAAAAAGTTGAAATCTCATAAAGCACCAGGACCGAATGGATTAACCACAGAATTTTATAAAACTTTTTGTGATTCATTTGGCAAAATACTTCCACATATATTTAATTATATAATTAACAATGGAATTAATGATCCTCACTTTAATGCATCCAGAACAATTCTTATACCTAAAGAAAACACTGACTTTCATAACCCGGATAATTATACACCTATTTCTCTTTTAAATATTGACATGAAAATTTTGACATCTATCTTAGCTAATAGATTGAAGAAGGTAATGGACTCAATAATATCATTTGAACAGGCCGGATTTATGAATGCCAAACTACTGACAATACTTTATCACTACATACATTAATTTCTTATGCCTGTCAAAAAAATATTAATGTTTACGCTCTCATTATTGACGCACAAAAAGCTTTTGATAGAGTTAACTTGAAATTTTTGTTCAATGTTTTATCATACTTTAGTATACCTCAAGAATTTATTTTAACATTACAAATATTATATAATAACCCATATACAACTTTATATATCAATAAGAATTTTTCTAAAAGAATACAAATTAAGAACGGAACTCGTCAGGGCTGTCCCTTATCTCCTATATTATTTAATCTATATTTAGAACCACTATTTTTACATATTAAGCAAAATATATATCATAATGCCCCAATAATTTATGGCACTAAAATATCCATGACTGCCTTTGCTGATGACCTCAATATCTATTGTATGACTCCAATTTCAGATACTAAAAAAATACTAAAAGCAGTAGGAGACTTTGCTGAGGTATCCAACTACAAGATAAACCTTAAAAACAACTTATTTCCTTTAAAAACACCTAAACCTTTTTCTCTTTTACCACTGGTAGGACATGTTAAATCAGAGAACAAGATAAAGTACTTGGGGGTTATTTTTTCTACAGAAAACAGAGATTTCTATGTGAATAATGTCAAGTATCTTTGGGATCATATATTGTCCGACTTAAGAAGATGGAATAATTTGAAATTACTAACAATGGCAAAAGTTTCAATAATTAAAATGAATGTGTTACCCAGAATTTTGTACATTTTAGAGACACTCAAGTCTTGATCCCCAGGAAATTTTTCAAACAAATTCACACGGAATCGGCTAAATTTATATGGAAACCTAAGAAGACTAGAATATCATATGATAAACTGATGACTCTGAAAAATAAAGGAGGCCTAGATCTACCTAATTTTGAAATTTACTACTTAATAATAAATTCTAATAGAATTTTAAGAATAGCTTACTATGAGATATCTAGTAATAAATGGTCACCCAAATGGGTAGTTATGAATCATAAACATGTTGTAAGCTTGAATATTAACCCAAAAGCTTTACCTTTTTCAAGCAAATATACTTTTAAATTATTTTCTTTAATGGAACATATTAGAGTATATATAAGTCTAATACAAAATCTTTTCCAATCATTAAATCTCTTGCAACATATGATGATTTTTCAACCCTTTCATAAGAACCTGAATTTGAAAATCAATAATCAATTAATAGATCTTAAAAAATATCCACTTATAATTAATCTAACTTTACTTGAGATGTATACATATCTTAATCATTCAGTTCATGATATGTTGCTGGGGATGAATCTTCTTAAATCTTACTTAATAATACTGAGACAATTAAAGGATCTCTCTATAAATTACTTTAAAGACTTTAAAATTGATGAAGAAAACATTAACTAACTGTTCAAATTTATGGTTAACTTTTAGACAAGATACCAAATTTATTACCTCTACAAGTGAACTGATAAAAGAGTTGAAATACTAAAATCAAATACTCTTGGCAAAATATTGGAAAGATAAAATACCATTGATAGAAGAAAATAAAATATTAAAGTCAATTAACCTAATAATAAAATCAGTTTCTCTCCAAAAATTAATATTTACACAATTGATGATATTTAATAATGCCTACTATACACACCTTAGCCTGCATAAATTTAACTCGAAGAACTCACCCAAATGTCCATACTGTAAAGATCAAACTGTGGACCTCTTGCACATGTTCTGGAGCTGTAAATGTATTTACAAACTTTGGAATTCCTTAAAAATTCAACTACAAAAGATGGGGTATCAGCATTCTACACTTTCTTGGGAATTCATGATTCTACATATCCCTCCTAATAATTTGGATAGAACCCAAATGATTATACTTATAAATATTTTCTTATTAATGAAACTTTATATAGCTACAAATTGGTTGACTCCATTTCAAACTTCATGGGAAAACTTTAAAGGTTTAGCCATGAAACATATTCTAGTACACAAACTTTTAATTAAGGATAATAAAAAGAATATCAATAACCCAAAGGTGTGGGAACAAATGTTCAACATTATATTAGTTTAATGTACCAAATTCAGCTCAACCCCAGGACATCCATACTTGAAACTTGGTAAAAACAATCCATTCTAATGATAGTAGATCTTTTGACTCTTGTTACATGTTCCTTTCTTTTCTTCATTGATTTTGTTTAACAGATGGAAGCATTCATGTAAATAGTATACATAGTTTGTAGTATGGGTGTTAGTAGCTTAATCTGGGTATTATTTGTATTTCTTTTTCTTTGTTGTTTTTCTTTATTGTATGAAAAATTGGTAAAATAATAAAGATCTATTATGGAAAAAAAAAGGAATGGTGTTTGCCAATAGCCAAAGGTAGCCTTCTTAGCTTTTTAGTATATTATTTTGCTAATTGTTTTACTTATAATTGTTTTAACTCATTTATTAGTGCACCTTACTTTTTAATAATTTGTATATATACATATTTTAATTTCATGAATTTCATGTAGTTTATTACTTATTCTTGCTGGTTCTGACAGTTTTATAATTTTATCTCATCTGTTTTATGTAGCATTGTATGTTACTGAAAAACATTTGTTTGTAGTATTGTAATTGTGCTTAGTATATCCATGAACTGAACTTTCACTGCAATGTATCATGACACTTTCAGGTTTGAGAGATTTCATGGTGATGAAGGTTTCCTATTTGAGGGTCCTCCTGGTGGGGCTTTGTCATTTTTCTCTTCCCTTTTAGAGCTTCATATGTCTGTGTATCTTTAAAATGTCAGAATCTTGGTGCTGCAAAGTCATACAGGCCTAGATTCAAAAGGAGTTTTCAGCCTTCATGTCCTAATTGGGGTTTGCTGTGTCAGGATAATGTTCTTCCAGTGCTGCCCGAGGGAGAAGCAGATTAGGGACTGGGGTCTTTCCTGTCATATTCTGATGCCTCAGAAGCCTGAGTTACATCTTGGCATAGTAACAAAGAGCTGTTCACCTCACGAGTTGCCTGGGACTGTGTTATACAATGTAAGGTCAATTAGGACAAATCAGGAATAATACTTAAAACTAACATCCAAAAAATCCATCAAAATATGGTGCCCTCTAAAGAATCAAACCCTATCTAACAGATCGTGTAAGGAAAACACAGCCACAGCTTTCCTTCTCCGTGCACTTCTCTATTTTTCCACACTGACTAACCTGAAAGCCACCCCAACTAATCTACTACAACAATGCAATAACAAAGTTGTAACATTTGCAGCCAATATAACCTACAGATCCCACCACTACCTTATGCAAGCAGCTCAGCTGTTTAGAGTTACCTCACTCTCTTTTCCTCTCACAACTGACTACCATCCAAAATCGTATATACAAACCTGAACAATGCCTCAGCCTAATTAACATCCAACAGCAGTGTTCCTCATCCAGGCTACTTTGATCTACTCAGAAACTACTTCTAGCCATTACTAAATCCAACAATTCTGCTAGCAACTTCTTGTAAACATGCTCAGTAACCCAAGTGTACAATTCTACTCTTCTTCCTCTAAAGCAAATACCCAAAGCCTTTAAATTTCAGCTTAAACATTACCTGATCTACTTTTGGATATGGTCATGCTTAGCACATATCTTTTTCATTGTGTCTTTCGACTTTTCCCGGTTAGGGGTCGCCACAGCAGAACTCCGGTCCGCTAATGATTGGTAGTTGATTTTTACGTGCCAAGTTACCAGCCCTGATGCACAACCTTCAATGAAGGTACGCCCATTCACGCATGTCTCCACACAGAAGACGCTCTAGTTGAGAATCGAACCAGACAGCATCTTACTGTGAGGCGACAACGCTACCGCAGCACCACCACCGCATTGCTTAGCACATATCTAATCTATCTTTATATCTGTTGCTGTCTTGCAGGTCTAAAGTTTTAACTCATTCATTCCAATGGAGCTGAGGAAGTTTGCACTGTAACTTCCAATGGGCAGAGCCTAAGACTTTTGACAGAATCAAATTATATTCTCACATTTCAAACAAATGTTCATATCTCTGGAACCACAGGGGTTACGAAAGAAGTATAAATGGAAAATACTTCAGCACAAACTATTTTTATAGTGGTAGCATTCTTTAGCTTCTAGGTCTTAAACTGAATTTTATAAGTCACAGTAAACAGAGTAATGATTACGTTTGTAATATTTTGTAAGTAACTTACAATATCTCAGCAAACACTCAAGTTACACATATACTGTCAGCTGCATTTCATTCATCTAGCTGAGAGCTTTCATATGATGCTAAGGAGTTCAGTCTGTATTACTTGGCTATTGAAATATTTAGAAAAATGTGAAAATTATATCCATATAAATTAATATCAGGAAAGCAACAGTTAATATATCTTTACCTGCACTCACCATATTAATGCAGTTGAGTCTGCCATTGTGTAAGCTTTAAGATGAAATCTTTTCAAACTTTGTACATATCATGGTTTTGGAATTATTGATGCAAATATGAACAAGCAATATTTGATGCTTAGATGCGTCAGTAGGAGTTAACTGCAGATTTCACCTGGAGATGTCACTCGGATATAATGAGTTAAAATATTGTTAAAACAATGTTTAGGAGAAAAGAAAAATAATGTATCCTACTGAAATTTTGATCATATTGAATTTGCTAATATTCTGAGAATTTTAACAAAATTGTGATAACTGTATTCTCCAATTTTTTGCATTTTTCTTCTGTGGAATTTTCCTCCCTGGGTCTCCACTGAAAAGCAAGCTTTTAGGCCAGCTGGATCATCTTGGTAAGCAAATTAAATTATCTGTCTATCTATCTATCTATCTATCTATCTATCTATCTATCTATCTATCTATCCATCCTTCTATGTAACATGGATCTTGTGTTTATCATGCAAACCTAGTTGAATAAAAACTCTGGCCTGCACATGGGTTTTTGTATCCCTCCGGGTTTTAAAATTATTTGTAATTTCAGGACTGGATGTTCAGGTAGACACAGTGATGAAGCAGTGCCCATTTGTTTTTCTTCATGTTTGAAGTTGTCATGAATACAGGAAGGTGATTTCAACACCTTTGAATTTGTGCTGACTTCAGGGGTAAATAGCAGATTCCTGTGAGTATATCATTTACCAGGTTATCTAGGAGGGTTTTCTGCAATAGTTCAGGGATCTTTTTATCAGCCTAGCTCACAAGTCACGTAAATGGTTAGTTCTTGGTGACTTTAATGCTTGGGTAAATGATGAAACCCATTAGCTTGCCATGGAAGTCTGGATGTTAATGGAGTCTTATGGCTTTTCTCTGATTTCAGTTAACATTTCAGCTACTCATTGAACTTCTTCCTCTTCTTCTAACTTGGTTTATAGGTTCATAGGTAGATACTAGGCTATCAGCCCAAGGGTCTACTTAAGCTTAGCCAACAAGGTTCCCTGGCTTATTTTCCTGTACCACTGTCGAGCAGAGACACAGAAGTGATCATCAGGGTGTATTTCCTATTTCCCATCTACTCATAAAGATTTTTCTTGAAGAGTGCTAATGAAAAACTTTGCTTGACATAGATGGGTAGCCTGTTCCAGAGCATGGGATGTCTCTGTGACAGGAATCTATCCCTCCAGCATGTTCTGTTTATTGTGGTGACAAGGTTTAGGTCCCTAGAGCATGTAGCTCAGATGGACTGGGATTTCTTTATGTCCAACAGCTCTGGGTTTGACATAGCTTTATATGTTAAGCAGAGATCACCTCAAAGTAGGCTATATGCTTTGGAGTAAAGCTGGAGTTTTTTGAGGCGGTCAGTGTAGGGCATTTGTTTGAGGCCAGTAATCCTCTTTGTGAAGTACTTCTGTGGCCTTTCCAGCTGCTGCAGATGTCTTGTGAGGTACATTCCAAAAGGGGCATTGTACTCTATAATGGGTCTAATGAGCGTCGAGTAGAGGGGAACAATGACCTCTTTTTGCCTGGATGAGAACCCTTTTATGATGAGGTGTGCCACGTAGAAGGACTTCCTGACTACTGTGGCAATGTGACTATCAAAGGAGAGACTACTGTCCACCTGGGTCCCAAGGTCTCTTATCACACATTCAATGTTAGGTAGATTCTTGCCTATGTGGTAGTTCATGGGTACAGAGTTTTTACCAAAGGGGATGACACTGCACATTTGGCATTGAGCTTGAGGCCATGGCTCTGACACCAGGCATATGTCTCAGCGAGGCCCTTCTGTAGGATGTCCACATCATTTGGGGACTTGACTATGGCTCCTAGTTTGCAGTCATCTGCGAACTTCATTAGCCAGTGGCCTTCTGTGTTAGCCTGTACTTCAGAGAAGTAGATACCAAACAGGAGAGGTCCCAGGACTCCACTTGTCACTGCTTTGAGGTCAGATTTGGAGTCTGCAACTTTTGCAGTGTGGGTTCTGTCAGTGAGCCAGTTGGCAACCCATCTTGTAATGTAGGGATTTATACCTAGTTTAGTGAGTTTAGCTATAATTCCAGAATCGGGGATGGTGTTAAAAGCCTTGGCAAGGTCATGATAGGCTGTGTGAACCACCTTACCCTCATCTAAGGCTTTGGTGACTGCCTCAAAGAAGTTGATCAGGTTCAGGAGGCATGATCTGCCTTTCACAAACCTGAACTGGGTGGGATCTAGAGTTTGGAGGTTACCAATGTCTTTGTATGTGAGTTCCATGATGATACGTTTCATGGCCTTGCAGCCCAGGCTCATCAGGCTAATAGGTCAATAGTTCCCGGGATCAGTGGTGGCTCCCCCATTGTGGAGTGGGATAACTGTTGCTGTGTGCCATTCAGTGGGCACAACACCTAATGCGAGGCTATTATTGAATGTGGTGCTTAAGTGGGGAGCCAGTTCGTTCTGAAGTTCATGTAAAACGCAACTGGGGATGTTGTCCGTTCACATGGATGCTGTGTTTTTGGCTTTAGAGATTGCAGCTTTTACCTGCGTAGTTGTGATTACAGGGACTCTGCATTCTTCCTGTATAGATACGGGCCCTTTAGGGGGTGGGGGGTAAAGTTAGTACTGAACCTATCTGCCAGGATGTTGGCAATATCAGTTGGTTCTGTTATTTTCAAGCCGTTGTGCTGTAACTCAGAGCAGATCTGGCTGTTGCCATCAAGGTTCTTGATATAGCTATAGAATGCTTTGTGGTTGTCCTTAGAATTAGTGGTGATTTTGTTTTTGTAGCTAGCTTTGGAGGATCTTATAAGGGATCTCAGCTTCTTACTGAGGCTGACCAGGGAGCTCCTCCACTCATGGAATTTTACTCTCTTTTGCAACAGTTTCTTCTTTCTGTTGTACAGTTTGTTTATGGCAGGGGACCACCATATTGGCTTCCTTTTTTTGGAGGATAGTGTCTTGGTTCTGTTTGGGATAGCATGATCCATGCACTTGTGTAAGTGCTTATAGAGTGCATTTGTGTAATATTCACCAGTTGTAACTGTATTGTCCATCTGCATGGGTGTCATGAAGGTCACCACTTCTGTCTTACGAAGCATAAAGTTGGCTTTGGAGAATTTTTTTACTGTGGTTTCCTTAATGGGGGGTGAGGGCGGGATGTGGATATCAAGGGTGATTAGCTTATGGTCAGATCAGACCAACGAGGAGTTGACTTCAGGTGTGGAACACCGGTCACTCATGTTGGTAATGACTAGGTCCAGGATATTGTTGCCCCTGGTGAGGGTGTGGATAACTTGATCCAGGGCATTGGAGTTTATGAATTCCAGAAAGTGTTGAGCTAAGGAGTTGGTACATGAGTAGTTTTCCCAGTTAATAGTGGGGTAGTTATAGTCGCCCATTATTAGTGTGTTTGGTTGAACCCTAATATTTTCCAGTACATCAAGAAAAGAGGAGTGGGAATACTGGGGCATGGTGGGGCATCTGTAGCAAGCTACAATTTTGATTGCAGTTTTGCCCAGAGTTAGTTGCACTTGGATAACCTTGGATGCATTATGCTGAGCAACTAGCCTGGAGGTGTGGATATCCTTAATGAATATGGACACACCTCCGCCTTTGGTGTTTCGGTCCAGGTTACATGGCCGAAAAGTGTGGTATGAGTTCTAGCCTGGTAGTGCAGGGGTGCTCTCTGGAGCCTTGAACCAGGTCTCAGTCACTGCACAGATATCGATGTTCTCCATTTTAAGGAGTGCCTCGAGTGAGTGCATTTTGAGACTTAGACTTCTAGCATTGAGTAGCATTACCCTGAGTTTTTGCTTGCCTGTTCCTGTTACAGTGGTGAATTTGTTATTTGAACCTTGCCTAAAAAAGGCACTATAGGGGCAGCAAGAGCCTTAGCCAGTATCCGGAATCCCAGGGGCAACAGGTGGCAAAGCATCGTGGTCTGTCGACCATGTCATCCCAAGCAGACAGATACTGGATCCCCTTAGAATGACACCAGAAGCTTAGCCAATTGTTGAAGTCAATCATTTTGTCCTTGTACTGCGGTACCATTCTGGATGATGGCAGAATGCTACTCAGGGCTAGGGTCATACCTGCCTGTGCTACAAGATCGTAGAGCTCTTCCATGTCTCTTTTCATGTAGTCCAGGGAGGTACATCTCAGGTCATTCACACCAACATGGACAATGACAGAGTCGTATTTTTACTTGCTGTGGAGTGACCTGAGTGCATGGGTTATGTGGCAGATTCTGGCACCCGACAGACAGCTGACAGTAACCTTCTCCTTGTTTAGCCTGGTGAGTGGGACATCAGTGTGTCTGACTATAGAGTCACCTATGACTAGTCTGTTGGATACGTTGTTTTGCCTTATTGGCTGTGGTTGAGTGGCACACTATGTCTGTGGGCCATGTGTCATTTGGGTTGTGTTGGGGGATGGAGGTTGCTTGCCTTTCTGCTTTGGAGGTCTCTGTTGCTTAGACAAATTATTATTGAGAGCCTCCAGGAATGTTTTTGTGTTACTATCTGAGGATTTTGGTGATGTAAATTTAGTGAGACTATGTGATGAGTGTGGTGTGGTGCAAATGTTTACCTTCTCCTCATGACTGTCAAGTTCAGTCTTGGTTGGAGAGAGCTTTACCTCCAGTTTGGCTAGATAAGTGCATCTCCCACAGGTTGTAGTGTTGGGCGGTAGGAGGAGAGGGTTGTCTGTGTACATGAGGCAATTTCTACATTGCTTCAAGATGCCCAGATTCATCAGATAGACAGGAGAGAACACTGGGAGCTGACCCTTAGACATGCCTGAATAAAAAAAGATGTTCCTCTAGATAAGTGAGGAAAGTGAGTACAATAGCTGTTTTTCTCTGTGCAAGTGAGAAAAGTAAGTATGAAAACTGTTTTCCTCTAGGTAATGAGGAAGGTTGAGTGCTATAGTAATTAGTAGCTTATTTAGTGCTTACAAGTTCTGTACAAGTGCTGAGCATGGATAAGCAAATTTAAGTGCTAAAACTAAGAATCTGTATCTGCACTAGATGAGTTACAGGACAGAAACAAGTGAAATGCAGGCTTTCAAATCAGAAAGTTGAGAGAGATGAAAGAGATTGCCCAAACGGCCAGTAACTATAATTTCTGAGCTAGAACCACTCCTTATGTGGTAGATAGGTTACCTAGTGCTTACCACTTCCACTGATAAGCTAGATGGCTTCCCTCCAACACAGAAAGGCTTGGGAGGCTCAGAACCTTACATACAGTCCTGGATACAGCAAATCTGTATCTGGAACACTAGTTACAGGAAAGGTAGGAAACAGGCTTACAGTTTTTTTTTTTTTTTTTGTTACAGAATAGTAGCAAAACAGTAGTAAAAACAATTCACATGCAGGGCAAGCTAGCACACTTGAGTATGTAGTAATATTAGACCAACACAGTTTAAAAAATGCAATTAAATTAAAAAGAACTACAAGCAAGTGCAGAAAGAGTTTATTAGATAGAATGTGGTAAAGAGACAGGACTGGGGGAGTGTCCCAGATCAAATCTACAGTGGTGTGGGCAACTGCAAAAGCCACCAAATTTAAACTACAAGCCAAAAATAGGGAGGGTGGGTGGAACAAAACAGTTTCAACAGAGATCTAAGCAACAACTAACAGTACAAACTCTAAAACCAAAAAAATATATACTCAGCTCTGTATATTTGCAGATAGATTGGAAAGCAATCTCTCAGAACAGGGAGACAGCAGTTTCAACAGTGATCTAAGCAACAATTAACAAACTCTAAAACCAAAAAAATATATATACTCAGCTCTGTATATCTGCAGATAGATTGGAAAGCAGTCTCTCAGAACACAGGTTCCAGCAATTAAATGCAGGCTGTTACTAACAGGTCTAATTTTATGCAAGTGAGCCTTGAGTTAGATAACACACAAGCTGTAAAAAACAGTTATACCAACTGAAGACACAGCAGAAAATGGGGGGGGGCAGTTTCAACAGAGATCTAAGCAACAACTAACAGTACAAACTCTAAAACCAAAAAAATATACTCAGCTCTGTATATTTGCAGATAGATTGGAAAGCAGTCTCTCAGAACAGGGAGACAACAGTTTTAACAGAGATCTAAGCAACAATTAACAAACTCTAAAACCAAAAATATATATACTCAGCTCCGCATATTTGCAGATAGATCGGAAAGCAGTCTCTCAGAACACAGGTTCCAGCAATTAAATGCAGGCTGTTACTAACAGGTCTAATTTTATCCAAGTGATCCTTGAGTTAGATAACACACAAGCTGTAAAAAACAGTTATACCAACTGAAGACACAGCAGAAAATGGGGGTGGGTGGATGGGGTGGGGAAAACAGTTTCAACAGAGATCTAAGCAACGACTAACAGTGCAAACTCTAAAACCAACAAATATATACTCAGCTCTGTATATTTGCAGATAGATTAGAAAGCAGTCTCTCAGAACACAGGTTCCAGCAATTAAATTACAAGCCAGGAACTTGCTGGTGGAACCTATCTTTTGGTCCAGCCACTATTTATTGTGCTTTGGATTTGGCCTTCCCTATCCTTGTTCCTCTCCAAGAACTATGGTTAAGTGTAGAGATCTTAGGACCATTACTTTCTCATTTTCTACCCTACTCTTCATCGTTTATTTAAGTGCGGCAGCACTGACCATCAGATCAGCTGGCTATGGCTTACAATCAAATCATAATGAGTTCTCTGAAAATCAGCCACACCACTGAGTGTATGCCTTAGGCCAGTGTCTTACCATGACCATTGATTTGACTATGAGCTACAGACTCTACACAAACAGAGGTGAAGGTTAAAGAGAAGGTGGAGATAGAAACACCTGCTCAAGGACAAGCTTATTCTGGATGACCATTAAGCCCATTACCAGACCAAGATCTTGACAAAAAGAGCTGCTTTTATCTTGAATGAGATGTTGGTGGCAAAGAATCATCCAACAACCCTTAACTGGACTGTTGACAGACTGTGCAGCACAGCCTTTATGGCATCTCGTAAAATTTTTCCACAGTAGAATGTGAGGCAGTGACAAGATTCTTTATTGATGAAGTTACCAAAATTACAAGCTCCATTTCTATAGGTTTCACTATAAGCAATACTTATTTCTGAGATGGGTAACTAACTTGGATTACTGTTGGACTGAGTTTGAATACATTGATTACAACAGTCTCATGATAATGTTTTTTTTTAGCTATCCATCTCGTCTGTTGTGATCTGGACTCTGGACCTACAAGACTGAATAAGACCTGTTTCATGATCTTTGTTCCTCTAATTCTCAGCATTGTTTGTTCCTTTTTGAGCTCAGGGAGGTTCTAGCCATCATAATGGAGGTGGTTGCGATCTCAAAAAAAAATCCTTGGATCTCAACATCCTGGTGAATTATTGACCTCTGTCTGACCTCTCTTTCAGTGGTAAGATTATTTAAATGTTGGTTTACACAAAGCTGTATTCCTTTCTAATGTCTCATAATCTGTTGAATCCATACCAGTCAGCTTTTGGATCTAGGTACAACATAGACTCCTCACTCATACGGTTTGTGAATGATCTCCTAATGGAGAGAAATTAGAGGAAATATTTATTCCTGATCATGCTTGATCTCTCTGCAGTCTTTGATACAGTGCATCATGGGATCCTGATTGACAACCAAGACAGGTGAAGTGGTATTGTACGTAATATTTTGAGCTGGTTTTGATCCTCTTTCTCTGGTCATACAAAATGTGTGATATTTAGCTTAAAGTTAACAGACATCAAGTCTTTGGGATGTTGCATACTGCAGGACATAAGTTTGGCTCCCTTATTATTCACCATCTATATGCTATCCCTCAGAGAGAACATTGTAAGGAAGAGCATTTTTTATCACTCATATGCTGATAATGCTCATGTCTCCCTTTCCTTCTTTCAGGGTCTAGAGCCAGATTATACCTCTTTAAAAGAATGTCTGTTCTTGTTTGGACACCCTCAAAGTGACTGAAACAAAACCAATCCAAGAGCAAGTAAGTAATAGTGCAAGATGCTGTCCATGCATCTTTCCATTGTTGTTTTACTTGGTGATCCATGGAGACAGCTGCAATGTGTTTAAGTACATGTTGTGGTTGTTATTTTTGATGTCAGGCTGACTTTGTTAAATCAGCTTTGATGGTCATAAAGACATCCTATTTCTAACTTAGAAATATATCCTGGACAAGTTTCTACTTCCTCATGTCAGGCCTACTCATGGCAATTACTGCACTAGTGCTACCCTACTTGGACTACTGTAATGCTGTCTACCTTGGGCTGTTGGGTAATGATTTCTCACACCTATAGTAATTGCAGAACTAAGCAGCCAGTTTGGTAGCTTGTGCCTTCAGAACAATTCTTATCACACCAATTCTGTGGCATCTGTCCTGGCTTATTGCATCTTTAAAATCATGATTCTCACTTCCCATACACTGCAACTTCTGATTCTGTTTACATAAATACGCCGTTTAGAATCTATACCTAGAAAAAGCAGCTCAGGTCATCTGGCATAGGACTGTTGGCCATTTCAGAGAAACATTTGAAAGGGTGGGCATGTTGCTTTCTTTCTTTCTTATCTTGCCCCTGTCCTATGGAATTTGTTACTGTCCCAGATTTGAGCATGAAAGATGGAATCCCTCTTTGTAGATCCCTGAAGTTTCTCCATTTTGGTGGAGGCTGCTGTAGGTAATATATACTAGTGTTCAGTTCCTGATTTTTTTTTTTTGACTATTTGGGAAGTTGCACTATTGCCACTTAGTGCATGTTTTTGTTGACTGAATATGATTCTAGTTGGTTATACTCACAGTCTTAACTTATATGTCTTTTTACACTGCTTAACTTTGAATCGTTTCTCATTTTCTGTAGTTTTATTGTAAATGTTTAGATTTAAGCATAATCTCTGAATATATAAAATAAGTAAACTAAAGTTCCAAAATTATTAAAATGGGATTCTCTAAGGTTTTCAAGTATTTTAGACAGAGCTGATAGAAGAAAATACATCCCTGGGATTCATTAACAATCATATAGGTGTCATACTTACAATTTAACCTCGCTAGTGTGAGAAGCA
The DNA here is from genome assembly GCF_019279795.1 of Protopterus annectens. Lineage (NCBI taxonomy): Eukaryota > Metazoa > Chordata > Ceratodontiformes > Protopteridae > Protopterus > Protopterus annectens. Next base: position 65,840,634 of record NC_056734.1, read on the forward strand.
GTAGCGCTCAACAAATATGCATGCTGGTCATTGCACTTAACATGATTCCAAGCACCATTTCATGGCCAACAACAGTGGGCAGCTAATATAAAGTAAAGACAAGTAACCTTTAAGCATGTGAATGCAGGGGAAATGCAACTGAGATAATTTACACAGAATACAACGTGAAGTGTACAGGGATAAATAACTGGAGAGGGCAAATGGAAAAATGTACTCAGGTAATGCACTCAAATGCGATGATTCCCGAAAGAAACATTTTTCTATAGGAAAACATCCATATTGATCATATGATTAAATAATCCTGTTTGCAGCTGTTACCCATGTACATAACTGAGAAAAACAGACATGCTAACAACGGATGTGCAATGAACACAATGCAGCATTGTATGAATGGAGATTAAATAAGATATTAATGTTGATAATATGACTAGTTGAGATAATAGTTTGCAAGGACAGTGGATACATTATGGGCCATTCCCATATAGTGCAGTTTTTAAATATAACACACACACACACCCACACATATATATATATATATATATATATATATATATATATATATATATATATATATATATATATATATATATATATATATATATATATACACACACACACACACACACACACACATATATATATATATATATATATATATATATATATGTGTACATTTGAATGTGTGTGTGATAACTGACTGTACTGCTGTATCCTCCACTCTGTCCTTTATAAGCAAGGCATGATCCATACAACAACTGTGTCAAGCATAGCCAAAAGGGACATGTTTTAATATTTGTCAATGGGTAACCATAGATTGCGGGAATATTACACTGACACAAGTCTTGGACAAGCATGTGTTTCATATATGTGTGAATTATAAACAGTAATATGATAGCAATTAAAATATACAATTGGCAAATTACAACACATATCTGATGACATTGCAGTCCTTCAAAGTCTCTGTTTTTAAATAGAACACATATAATATAGGATTATACTGGGTATGCTCACAAGACATTACAGCAAACACTGCAATAGCATGTAAACAGCACAAATGCATATATTATTTGCAATTAATGTTGTGTCTTCCGGTCCGCTAATGTTTGGTAGTGGATTTTTACATGCAGAGTTACCAGCCCTGACGCACAACCTTCAACAAAGGGATGTCCATTCACACATGCCTCCACACAGAAGACGCTCTAGCTGAGAATCGAACGTGACAACTTCTTGCTGTGAGGTGACAACGCTACCACAGCACCATATTATTTGCAATTAATAATAAATAAATAAAAATTGAGAATAATAACTTCATGCAGTGTTGTTTGTGTAATGTCAGTACATTCACAGAATGTTGCCTTTGGTTGAAATTGAACAGCAAGGTATGTAAACCCACTGATTGTAACATGTGTATGAATCACATGTGTTACAGTGGAAATCCTAACAAATCTGTGAGACTCCATCTACATCATATGATTCTGTTGCAATTTGTATGAGATACAAGGGCTGGGGAAGGTGTCTCCCACTTTAACTGTACACATTATAACACTTGTGTATGTCATTCATGCATAACAGCACTAGGACAAGCAGTGCTTACAATCAAAGTGGGTTTTGAACACCTGACTATATGACAACAGAAGCAACATGATATTGAAAAGAATGGATGCATAATAATGCCACAACTGTGACATATTTTGATTTTTTAAAGCTGTGACATTATTTTCCTGTTACAAGGGAGATGTGTTGTTGCTGATGAAAACATGGCTTATGGAAACAGTTGTGAATAAAATAGGTTTACTGGATGACACAGAAGTGGTGGGAAGAAGTGGACAGTTGGTGACACGAATACACAATACAGACATAACGAAACATTAGATCATGTTTTTTTTCGGCACACATTCCTGTTGTGTTATTGCTTGCTTTATATCAGCATACTTCATGCAAGATCTGTACAAGACAGGCTTCACAAAGGACAGCAAGCATATCAGTACAGCAGCAAGATGATGGTGTGTTAAGAAAAGATGTAGCAACACTAACATCCACTGGAGTCATACAAAACCTTTGAAAACAGTTTGTATACATCTGGAATTGAACCCTGAGACAATTACAAAAAAAATCTACACACCTGCGTGTTATCTAAACACACCACATAGAAACTCCTAAAGTCCCCATTTAGCAACAGATTGCAGAAAAGAAGAATGTATGTATCACTCTTCATTAATCTTGTGACAACTGTAAGCTGTACAGTCAACTCTGCATCTTGTTCAAAAGTAGATCAACCCAGCCATGTGGGTTGTGTATGATTTTATTTTTTGACAAGATTAAAGGTGTGTGGAAAAGGGATTGATAGGACAGTGGTGAAAATGAGGGTGGCAAGCAAAGGATAGGACACAGGGTAAAGGATACAGGAATTTACAGGAGGGTGGTGGGAGAGCACCATAGTGATCCACTTCTTCAGAACATACATGTAAAATTGTACAAAGGATTTCATGTCTTTGCAAAGTCACCATACCAGACATGAGTAGCAACAACAGAATAATGCTGTACATCTAACTGGACTAAATGAAGTGTATCAGGAAAACACATGGGTGAAGTGAAGGGGTATGTATGCTGCTCAATTCTTTTGTGAGACGGTTGTTCATTTTTTGTATTTTTCTAAAGAGAGAGAAATGTTGGGAGAGGGGCTTAGGAATTACAGGGTCAGGTAGGAAGCAGATACAGATATACAGCACATACAAGACAGACAGAGATAGTAATGGAGACAAAAAGTTGGAGGACCCCATGATTAGGTATAGGTAGGGGACATCAGAGGTGCATCCACATCCCGCTAGGGAGCAGTGAGAATCTAGTCCACACCCTCAGAACTGTTATCACTGTCTGCTGTGTCAGTTGCCTGGGTCAGTGCTGGGTGTGGCATCAGTTTACCAATGTGACACATGACCTTTTCAACCCTGCAGATTTGTGTACCAAAGCCCCTTTCCATTCTTCAACCAGCCCTGCCAGGTGACAAAATCATCAGCTCTACTCATACTGCTCCAGAGGGTGCCATTACACCAACAGCTGGGTCAGAGCTACATGACACAGGTGGAGCAGTTAAGACAGGAGTTGTGGAGGTAACTCTGACAGTTTGTAAACCCAAAGTGCTGGGTGCCTGTGCTGCAATCATTGGAGGTACAGCAGGCTGAGCTGCAGTAGGTGATCCACATCTCTGTGCTGTTGGTCATTTTGTTTTCAGCAATATAGTATGCAAACAGTAGACATTTAAGAAATTATTACAAAAAAAAGGGAGAGATTTGGTTAAGGGAGACAAAAATAGAATGAGACCTGTAGCATGTCACATTATTTTATGTTTTCAATACAATTGTTACTCAGTACATAAACAAATATGATAACTGACTATTGTACACCTTTGCCACATACAGATATGATGGAACCTGTTAATGTGTCATAAAAAACAAATCACACTGCTAGAATATAAGAAACAGCATCCTTTATTTACTTATGCCATATAGGATATCTGTATAGGATATCTGCAATCACATGTAATAATTGCACTTACCATCATTAAATTGTTCCCAGCATTTATTATTGCTATTAATATTTTAGAAATACTGTCCTGTGATAAATCCTAATTGCTGCTTTTGTGTATTGAAGTCACACACAGTTAAGCTGGTGTTCTTATTGCCTAATGCAAGCAAGAGCTATTGTGGAAAGCATGCCTGCTTGATATCAAGGTTGAGGTATGCCTGCTCAAGATGCAAAGGAGGGAGGGACCGAAAGTGCTTATCTGACTTGCATTTAGACCTGAGGCATACTTACCCCATGCCTCTTTGAGGTGAGATAGTCCTTCCTGATGCACCTTATGGTTTGCTGCTATTTCCTCTGCAGCTGTACAATCGAGAAAAAGAAAAGAACACAGACGAAAGTAAATGAATAACAGCCTTACTGTCTAATGCTGTTGATGGGTCAGTATACTTATACAACTGAGGAGCATACCTCTCAACCTCTTAAAGCAAGAAATCTGGACAAAGCCAAAAATAATGGGGGGAGAGACAAAGGCCCAGAAATAGGGACAGTTTTTGAATATTGTTCTTACAAACTTAGAAAGCTGATAGAATAATAGGTTTTGCATTAACGTGAATTTTACAGAGGATGTGAAGTGTAAAACTTAAGTTTCTGTCATTATTTTCTGACTTCAGTCCTTGATTTTTTGCCAGAAAATCTCAATTTCTTTGAGAAACAGGCCAAAAATAGGAGGCAAAAATCTGGGCATTCCGCAAAAGTCTGGACAGTTGAGAGGGTATGCTGAGCTTGCAGTCTTAAACTCATCCTCTAATCAGCTTAGAAGGTCCTGCTTGTGCTTTTTCAGGTCACTATAGTGATGATGACACTTCTCCAGTGCTTGGGAAGCCAGTTGCAGACAGCCTTGGCCAAACTACTCCCAACCTCAGCCTTATAGTGAGAGTCAGTATAATCCCCCTGAAGCAGCCAACAGCTGTAGAGTTTCCTAAGGAGAGACTCCTCAACACCCCACCTTCATATTCTAAATTTAGCACCATTCTCTCTATCGCCGTGCCATGCCTGCAGTAGTCAAGCTTACAATATATGTCTGAACTGGCACCCAGTTCAGATCTTGTGTGTAACAGGTTGTGCGCAAGGATGCACAGATTTGTCAAATGCATTAGCACAATGGCAAGCATATGGATTCCTTGGCAGACTCGTCGCAAATACGTACTTACATCAAGTAGCAATAAAGGTGTGAAATGTGGCAATGAGATTTGGCATGTGTGATGCCGAACCTACTGATACATGTTGCAATGGTCAATGATTAAATGCTTAAAAGCTTGGCTTGTAATCATTGCTGTTTGGAAGGATTAATAGGATGAATTGTGACATATTTTAATGTTGGGATTTATATGCTGTTAAAATTGTGTTTTACCATCTGGGAATCAAACCCATGGGATAAAGAATGCGAAAATTAAAACTTAGTTTATTAATTCTCATTGTCGCTGGTGAATTTCCTTTTCATCATGGTAATTAGAAATATACTAACTTCAGAGTGAATGGAGATATACTTCAGAGGCCTGTATGTGTGTGATTTTTAAGTAATCCTGTAAAATGCAAAAAGCGGTATTTTTATTTGTAAATATATTTCAGATGGATGGAGTTGCATAACCCGAGTAATACAGGGTAATGTATGTTACATACATACATACTCCACAAGACATACTTTCCTAAACACATAGGAAATGTGATGAGTCATAATGATTATACAAAGCTATTGTACCCATTATAGATAATAAAGGGCATTTTAAGTTAAATGTCATCATTGTCATGTCTAACAAACTGTGCAGACATTATTTTGAGGTTATATGTGAAGCATTAATTATTTGTGCCCTCTAATTGATTCTTATAGTTATCATGCAATATTTCATATGCTCTATGAATTATTCCTTTTTAACTAAAAACTCTACCAGTGCTTGTCTTTTGCTAAGTAAAAATGGAGCTGCTTCTTCCAGAGCAGCAGCAATTAGCTCATCCATATTGTTTGGAAACAAAGAAGAGTCCCAATGACTAGACAAACTGTCGTGTGATATAATGGATCCCAGCAGTTTCAAGTTAAATATTTACTTTCCTAATTTAATATCACATTATTTCCCCTACATGTGCACAGAAATTTGTCAATGTTCTTGTAAATGTTTAGAAAATTGCTGATTTTACAATGTTTTTTTCCCTTCATTTGGAGAATTAAATGGTAATTCAGAGCTCCTTTGGGTTTATGGTCATAAAGATCAGATATTGTAGAAGCTTTTTTTTGCTGTTTTGAAAACAATATTTCTAGTGTGAAAATTATACAAAAATTCAAATTTACATATACTATCGGCATGACTCATAAGTGAGTTACCAAGGAGAACAATAATTGCTTAATGAGAGAAAAGATGGAGACCATGCGGAATGCCTATGCAGTAATACAAACAGCATATTCACATATCGACTGTACATATGCAATAATCCAAAGCTCATTATTTATTTATTTATTTGACATTTGTTGACCGGGATAGTCCGACTGAGCTATTGCCCTTTTTCAGTGGAGGCCCCAGGGAGAAAAGCTCCACAGTACAAGAAAATGTCAGTACAATAAAACAACACAAGCAAATGTCTATCTAGATACAAGTAATAGAAAATCAACAAAAGAGGCATTAATACAATGTAGTAAATATAAAAACATGCTATAGCTATGCAAAAAATAGGCAAACTTACATTTGGATTGTAGTCAGTAGATAACTGTATCATTCCAAGAAGTTAGTTTTGAGTTTCAGGTATTTCAAAAAGAGAAATATTGCATACAAGATGCAAGTGGCAAGTTTTCAGGTTCTAGTACTGAAGGAATCAGAAGAGTAGTAAGTTACTGTATTGTCCTAATATAAAGTTAGTTAAGACACGACACTAAGAAGGGGGGAGGAGGAATAGGAAGGAGAGGACTGGGGAAACATCGAGGATGAGTATGGACAGGATTCAAGTAGGATGGTTACACTGACAAATCCAGGTGCTGTTTAGGTAATTTCTGAGAGTTTTCTTGAATTCATAGATGTGGGTAATGTTTCTAAGGGTCATGAGAAGCTTGTTCCATGAGAGGGCAGAAAAGTAGCTGTATAGATTCTGTCTTATGGACTTCTTAGGTTTGTAAATCTATAAGAGACATAGATCAGAGATTCTGAGGGACTGAGGGGGGATGCAAAGGGAGACGAGTGTGGAGATATTGGGGCAGGTGGAGGGCGTGTTCAGGATAGAGTGGATGATGAGAAGTGGAGTGAGTAAGAGCTGTTTGGGAAACTCTAGCCAGCTAAGTGACTTTAGATCATGACAGTGGTGTGATTTATGAGGCAGATTAGCAGCAAATTGAGAAATTTTGTTATAGCTGGTCGTGAGTTTGGAAATTAGTGAGGACTATAAGTTAGTCAGAATTTGAGAGCTGTAGAAGAGGTTAGGGAGAAGGTATGCTTGGGCAAGTGAGATTCTAGACTCAGGAGTGAGGAACATTTTATTTCTATATAGTAGGCCAAGCTTTTGGTGTTTTTTTTTTTACTGTGAAGTACATGGAGGACGAATTTAAGCTGGTTATCTATGATAGTTCCAAGGAACTTAGTGTGGGTATCAGGTATGATCAGAGTCTTGTTGAGGGAAGAGATGGTGACGAAGGATTTGAGGTGGTAAAGTGATTTGAAGAGAAAGAGAAGGAATTTTGTCTTTTTGTTTCTCATGTTTATAAACTGGATGAAGCAATGAAAACAGAATAAATTCAGAGGGTTACACTGCTCATAAAAATTGACCAGAAACCTTTTTCATCTATCTGCTGACTTCACAAAGTAATCATGCCATCCCAGTGCAATATTTCATGTCATATACCTACAATTCTTCTCATTATTTGGAATACTTGACCCCAGAAGGTGCAGTTATTCATTGTGCTCAGGCGTAGCTTGGCATTTTTGATACCTAACTGTTCCAGTACTGGCAACAAATATTTGAAAATTAAAACAATCACATGCTCATAGTGGACCAGTGCACAGATCTCTCCAGCTATACTGGTGCCACCTTGACAACTCTCTATATTGGGTATTTTAAACAAGGTGCATGCCTAGACTGACAGACATAATTACATATTACATACTTTGTTCACTCAACATCCTCATATCTGTGTTTCTTCAATAAGCACTGAACATTTATACAAGATATATATCTACAGCAAGAGACATAAGTTACAATGTAAATGCATTTTTGTAACAACAAATTACAATACAAATATATTTCAATATTGAGAATACAATGACAAAATGAATCTACATGAAAGGAATTAATGTAAAGAAGTAATGGTTAATCAGTATGCATCAGTGTGTGTGTGTGTGTGTGTGTGTGTGTGTGTGTGTGTGTGTGTGTGTGTGTGTGTATGTGTGTGTGTGTTTGTGTGTGTGTGTGTGTGTGCGCAATGTCTATATATATATATATATATATATATATATATATATATATATATATATATATATATATGGGTCTACTTCACATAATCGAACACCCAAATGTTTGACTTTCATATGGCCGAGACCATATGATCAAACATCTGAATGGTTGAAAATGTGAAAAAAAAACAAAACAAAAAAAAAACACTAAAGAGTGTCAGCAGGGGGGCAAGTACCCCTGCACCCGCCACACCCCTCGCTATTTAAATATACCAACTCCGAGATCGCTCTACATTGTGGTAAAGGAAAATCTTCCCATTCTGTGCTCTATGGAGATCCCCATTCAGACTGTTCGAACTTTTAAAAGTTTGATCTTATGGTCTCGGCCATAAGAAAATCGAGCTTTTAAAAGTTCAACCTTCTAAAGAGGACCCATATATATATAGATATAGATATATAGATATATATATATATATATATATATATAGAGAGAGAGAGAGAGAGATAGATAAATAGATACTTTCATATTATAGTAAACTGGGAACCTGAGTAGATAACATTATACCCATTCTTTACAGCTCAACTCTTTCTGACAGGTAGAGACATATAGATTGAATCATGTGTAACACAGATGTCCTACAACCTCAGAAATGGATAAGATTTGTTTTATTTTTTATTTTTTTATGTGTACTTATGTCACCTTTTGAAAATATCTTGTTTAATAAAGATGCCAAAAAATAGAAATTAATAAAACATGTTTGATGAGGGCAGTGATCATACAAGTTCTAGTCAGTGAGATGAGAAGCAACTCTTTATATATGTTAGAGGAGAGTTTAACTATCAGAAAACCTCTACCTTGAAGGATTTGTCAGACATCAGCTTGCATGTTCTCTAGGGAAGAAAAAAAAATGGAACTATTTTGCTTGATTGTGGTATTTCTGGTTTTATGTTATGACATGTTGATAACTGTCCTTTTGTACTATAACTTGTGATGATCAGTAAATGTTGCAGCCCGTTTTCTACTTATGACCATTTTAACACATTGCCATAATAAAGACACTTGGGGCCACATTTCAAAAGAAAGTTGCAGATAATACAGCACATCAGAGAAATACATCAATGCATCAGCAGAGGATGCAATTTCATAACGTATGCTAAAACAAGACAAATTAATTATCTATTTAGCATAAGATAATTATGGATCCTGCTCATGCCTGTTGGATTCCAAAACACAATGGGCGTGCTTAATGCAACTTAAATGTGACAAAGAACTTCACTGACAACTTCCTGAAAGCACTTGAAAGAAGCCCTATGTGCTTTATCTTAATGCCACTATATTCCACACACTGCTAGGGAATCCATCAGAATCCACAAGCCTAACTTTAAAAAAAAAATGCGACTGTCATTTAATGCACTACATCCGGCTGGAGTACTGCAAGTCATACTAGAGGACAATCTTCAAATGCGTCTCAGAAGTCAGCCAGCTATGTGCCCAGCCTAGGAAATAATAGATAGGTAGAGATTAGACAGAGAGCTGGTGCAGGCCATGTGCAGGATGTGTCCACATGTATGCTTGCAGTCTGCAGGGTAACACAGTACAAAAGTGTTCCTGAGTCTAGTTATACTAGCCTCTGGGACATTTCAATGGCATATGGGAGCAGCTGTAGGAGTGTCCCAGCCAGCTGACAGTTGCATCCTGCACAGCTCCTGACAGTAATGTGCACCGAGATAGATAAATATATCCACTTCCCAGCAACACCTATGGAGCCCAGAATTGCCATGCAATAGTTCTATGCAATAGCCAATTTTCCCCATATACTCAGTGCAATAGACTGCTCTCACATCCTAATTAAAACCCAGCTGTACCTGATGCTAAACGGTACATCAGTAGAAAGAGGGGTTATTACTCAATCATCAGGTGGTGTGCTCAGCAGATGGCCTCATTACTGATATCATGGCAACACACCCTGGAATTTTGTATGATCCTGCAATATGGAGGGAAAGTAGTCTGAAGGCTGCTTTCCATGGTGAAATTCCTGAGGGACTATTTAGTTAGTTAGTTAGTTAGTTAGTTATTGACATTTGGTGACTGGGAAAGTCCAACTTGGTCAGGAACCCATTTTCAGTGGAGCCCCGGGGAGAAAAGCTTCAAATCAGATACAGACATGAAAGATTTTCCAGTTATAACTAAACAATACATACATTTCTAGAACAAAGTACAAACATTAATAGTCTTTACAGTTATGCCTGAGCATACATACATACACTATTAGACATACATTATCTTGTGGCTAGATGACAGTTTATAATAGATTACAAACAGTTAATACTGCAAATTCTAGTTAAAGTTGTACAGTACTATCAGAGCAGACTCTGTTATATAAAGACATAAAATATAGTAGTTTTACTTTGTATGTATAAGGATAAAAGATCAGTAAGGGAAAGACATAGGAAGGAGAGCATGATTATATAAAGATAGTAGCAGAAGTGAGGGAGAGAGAGAATTGAAGTCATGGTAGGGAGGATAATATGAAGAGATATTCTATGAGGTATAGGAAAATATTACGAAGAAGAATTCAGTAGGGAGGTAATGTGACAGATACTAAATGAGGTGTATGAGAATATTATGGTGAGAGATTTGTTAAGAAATAGTCATAGTAGATAAGACTAGACGATGTCTGGAAGTAGTTAGAAAAGGTGGAAAGGGGGAGTTAGAGAGAATTAAAAAAATTTCCAGGTGACAGAAAGAGAGTTGGTGATGGGGGTAGAGGAGATGTAACAGGGGAGGGACAGAAGAAGTCAAGAGAGAAGATATTAAGTTTGGCAGTCTTTAGTTAAGGAGCAAGGGCAGATGTGTGTGTTGATTAAGTGATCTTGCAATGGCATAGGAGTAGAGGCTATGTCCAGCTCTTTTGTTGGGTTTGTATACATTTAACAGCTGATTATTTGTGGAATGAAGATTTCTTGATGGGGTATAGGGCTCTTACATAGGCTTTAAGGTGGGGCAGCTGTCTGGTTTGTATATTATTTTATGAGTCAGAGATAGCTTTACAAAGTTAAGGTAATGGGAGAATTATAGCCAGTTTAGTTTGTAAAGAGCATAACAGTAGTGCATGCGTTAAGATATGCCAGTTGCAAATTTAACTATTTTATGAAAACATGATTAAAGCTTGTTCTTTACGGACATATAGAGGTTGCTGAGAATGGGCGCCCTATACAGGATGGAAGGGTGCAGGAAGGTATGGGCAAATGTTTTTTGGTGGAATTATCCATTAACTGTTTCTGTCATTAAAGTTCACCAAATTTGAAATGTGTTTTTTTAATTGTACTAAGTATATATTGTTGAAAGGTAAAATTTATCATCTGTAATGATACCCAGTATCTTTGCATAAGTTACAGTTTCAATTTCTGTTTTATTTTAAGAGTATATTTTGAAATCCTGTGCAAGTGTTTTCAGTGAGAACGATAATAGCTTAGTTTTATTAGGAATGAGTAGTAATTGTGCTTCATTTAACTAGGTTTCAATCAAGGTGAAGGCAACTTGTGTCATTTTTATGAGATGTTGAAATATGTTGGAGGTGAAGATAATAGTGGCGTCATCAGCGTACTTAATTAGTGTACTTTGAAGGGAATCAGTATGAAGGCTATTAATGAAAATATTGAAAAGCAACGGTCCAAGAATGGTGCCATGAGAGACTCCTGTTCTACTAACCTGGAATTCTGACAGGCTAGTTTGCCACCTAACACATACTGTCTGTTGATTAAGTAATTGAAGAACCATTTTTGGGTATGTCAAGAGCAACCTAATGTAGATAGTTGTAATAGTTTATGATGTGACACTGTATCGAAGGCCTTTGATAGGTCTAATAGGATTACTAATGTTAATTAGCCAGCATCCATGGCTTTGTTCACAGTCTCTGAGAAGGATAGTAGTGCAGTGGTAGTGCTATGTGCTGGTCGAAAACCATGTTGGGTGGGTGCGAGGGCATAGTTATCTAAAAGATGTTTTATTAGTTGCATGTGTATACATTTTTCCAATATTTTAGATAAAGGGGAGAGGATAGAGATGGGCCATTAATGTTAGTTCATTAGTTTTTCCTCCGTTGTGTAAGGGGATAATAATGGATTTGTTCCAAAGTTTGGGAATTTCAGATTCTGTGATGGATAGATTAATCAGAATGCTGAATGGGTAGGCTATTGTGTCAGAAGCATGTTTTAAATATTCTGATGGGAGGTTATTAGCTGAGAGGGAGCAGAGTTTTAGTTTGATAAGAAATTTGTGAATCAGACAGGTAGGTACAGATTGTAGTGAGGAAGTAGATGATATAGGGCTGACTGAGGATGTTCCATGGAAGAGGGTAGGTATTTATGCTGGGGTTACTATTAACTTACTCTGGTAGGATTTCAATTTCCATGAGGTAGGGGTTTGTATTAGATGTAGAAAAGTTTACAAGTTTAAGTATACTATCAATGAAGTGGGAGTTGAACATATCAGCTATTTGAGAAGGCTCTTTTTCTGGGTCTGGTGATGGGTCCTGTGAAGTTCCAGCAGTAAGGAGTGCTGAGATGTTTTTACAAATTTTTTTGGGGTTAATAGTTTGGCTGGATATTTGTTGAGAGAAATAATTTTTTGTCAGCAATGACTATTTTTTTTTGCCTTATTATGTAGCTGCTTATATTTAAGTTGGTTGGTTTAATTTTTAATTCTACATCATTCTTTCCAGGCTCGGTCTCTAGATATTAATATTTGATTTGTGGCTTTTGTTAGTGAGATAGCATGGCTTATTTTTGTCTTTTTGGTTAAGTTTGGACAGGAGCTAAGCTGTTATGGGTATCTAAGAAGACTTTATTGAAGTAACTTATAGCATCTTCTAGTGGTAGTCTTTTTAATGGGGACAAGTTTATAGATTTTAAGATATTGTTAAATACATGTTGATTGAATATGGTTACATTTCTCTATGTTTTATAGATATGGGGTTTGGTCTCATGGGGAGGTGTCCTAAGGCTATATGCTGGTAAATTATCACTTAGGGTATTTGGGAGAGTGCTGGAATTAGAATATTTATGGGGATCTGTTACTTGGATCCAATTTAAGGTTCCCCCTAGCTGATTATTATTTTGCATTCTGGTAGGACTGTTGATAAATTGTATAAAGCCATGAAGGTGTATGCTGCTCAATGGGGAGTCAGTGATTAGATTTTGTCAGCTGATATTTATATCACCCAAAATGATAGTTTCATTGGTAATATTGTTAGTGGTCCAGGAAAGAAAATCTTCTAGTATTGGGATGTTTTCGCTGGGGGTATATAGACTACTCCAATGCATATTTGTTTAAAATTGTTCATTTGTAGGGAAGCTAAGAGAATTTCTGCATTACCAAAAGATGGAACAGGTTTGAGGAGGGGGGTTATTACAAAGGTGTTATGATAAATTAATGCTATACCACCTTCATTTTAGTGGATTCTATCATTTCTTAAATATTATATCCAGGAGGGACTATTTCAGTATCTTGAATGTATGGTTTTAACCAGGTTTTAGTGATTGCTACTATATCTGGGGACTAGTGTGTAAGCCATGGATGAAATTATGTGATTTTATTGCATATACTATGTATGTTTAGTGTTATTAGTAGCATATTTTTAGAGGGGGGGGGGCTGATGGGAGATGGGAGACTGTGTAGGTCCAGGACTGGGATGAAAATCTACACATTGGGAAAGTTTGAGGAGGTGCTTTATGAGATGGTAAAGAAGGCTGGCTTTATTAGCAAACTTGGAGACTTTGGTTTTGGTAGTGGTAGTAAAGAATTGGACTTTAGTAAGGTGAATATTGTTATGTTCAATTAAGGTGGCTGTTATGTTAGAGAACGTATCTATGTGGATATGAGGAGGCAAGGCCTTGGTACCTGTTTTTACAGGTGCAGGTGTTAGAATGCACCTGAGGGAGGTGGCTTGTATTAGTATGACTAATAAGGTGAGTAGGGATATTGTGAAAATGATGTAGTGTGATGGAGAAGGAATAGTGTTGAGTTAAAAGGGTAAGTAAATTAAGTATAAAGGTAGAGAGAGTAGAAAGAAAAAGAGAATTATGAAAACTGTAATATGTTTAAGAGTAAAAGTGGAAGTAAAGGTGGAAAAGTCTTTTTTTTTTGTTAGGAGAAAGCCTACAAGAAGATGGAGAAATTACTATTTCATAAGTGTTAATAGAGTTAATTAGGTGAGAGTTTATTGGGTCCTGTTGGTGAGGGGGAGTAGTTGTGGTAACTACAAATGTAATTGTTTAGGGGGTGGGTAATAATAGGGGTAGGGTAGTGGAGTGGAGTGAGCCCAAGCAAAGTGAGAGGAAAATGGAGCAGGCAGAGCCAAGCCAAGGTAGGTACAGGCAACAAAAACATTCTTTTGTTATCAGATAAAATCCACAAATTCAAGCATGAATATATGAACAATCATCTGTAGCATACCACTGGACCATTACGCTGAAGGGAGAGATTGAAAGAAGGTGGTAAAGATGATGCAAGACACCTACAGGGTGTTTTAAATGCTGCAAGAAATGCTTGGAGGTAAATCTAGTACTAGTAGACTATTATTCAACAAATACAGGACCACAGCTAAGATGCAACCAGAATTTAGACCTGTCAACTGTAAGCATGAGGACTAAATACATGTTTTCTCCTTCCTACAAACAGGTGACTGGGGTTATCCACTGGAGCCTAGTCTAATGATGTCATACAGAGCTGCATCAAACCCTGCAGAGCATGTATACAGTAGAGCACACACCACCACATGAAATTCCATTGAGCATGTGTTTGGCATGCTGAAAGCAATATTCACATGTCTGTACCCCCACACTCAGAGGTACATACCAGAAAAGGCATCACAGATGTTTAATGTGTGTGACATGCTACACAACATGCTAACAGCAAAACATGGTGACTTATCACCTACAGGTGTGAGTGTCCTACACCCAAGAATACCAGCTGTCTGATGATGACATACCATAGTTGTCACAGGAGGGCATCATCAGAAGGGCACAGGGGTGAGAACAAATAGCTGTGGGCAATGGAGGATGTGGCCATATGTCATAGCTCAGGCCACATGGCAGCATCTGACACACACCTTTGAATCATGACAAGCCACTCATACAAATGTATGCAGACCAAACAGAGATGTTCATGTGTTGCCCCACAAAAGCAGCACAGAGTGTGACTAATGTAAAGAAACCATTAGTTGTCCACATTGAACATTATGCACAACAGAAGCATAAGGTTTGCCAATACAAACATATATGGAACACTAAGCAAGGAACATAACTGGATGTATACACAGGGAACATTACAGCAGGAAGTCTCTTTCTGCAAGGTACATCATCAAAAAGGACCATGCAGGTAAATGTGTGGGACACAGGATGTCTGCAGGACCGATTATATTGGGCAGGTAGGATATCATTATACAGATAACTAGCATGGAAAGGTAGTCATAAAATAGTAAGTGTCACAAGAAATCTAGGTCTATGCAGTGTATGGGAATGTATCAGTGCAAACATAACCAAAAAGCAGGGACCATACATTAACACTGATGGATTGCACATAGCATTATGTGATGTGTAACAAAGTGGTGCCACACTAAACAACACAGAGCAGCATGACTAATTACAAAAATCCCAAGGATAGGCCAAAAAGAAAATAAACACAAACAAGCCTCACATCCCATGCCTGACATGGAACACCACATACAGGGTAATGCTTTGCTGCACACATTATTGTACAACATGACTCAGTTAGAGTTAAGAATACGTTCAACCATGCAGAGCATCAATGACAATGAATACACAGCAGACATGGAGCACACATCAATGTTGGGGATACAGCATCACAGGTAACTATAAGTATGTGGAATTAGTGATTATTTATTTATTTGTTTTGTTTACGGGGAAAGTCTGACTGGGCAGATCCCATTTTCAGTGGCATGGATAGAAAAGCTCCATAACAGTACATTTATATTAAAAAATGAATTTCAGACAGTTCTTGGGGGAAAAAAAACTATTAAATTTCTCATAAAAGAAAAAAAAACATATTTACAAGACAGGTATTTACAGCAAAGTATTTACATAAACAATTATAAGTCTATACAGTTCCTGTAGCTCCAAAATGTTACAGGAAGTAAATGGATTGATACCTTAGAAGGGAAAAATTTTAAAGAAATTTAGTGTTCTTACATTTCAGTAAAGAAAGTTTGCAAGATATGGAATGCCATAAGTTATAAAATTATATAGGAAGGGAGATTTTAGTCTTATAAAGGTTTGTAAAGAATTCATGAGATACACTGAAGAAAGTTATGAAATTATGTAAGGGGGAGAGATAAGATATTAGTAGTGTATAGTATAGCGGTACTAGCATATGACATAGAGAGCATGGTATAGGATTAGTTGTATTTAGGCTGCCTGTTCCAGATTAGTGTATTTAGAAGGTTTATAGCTTAGGTATACTGGGGGTGCATGACAGGCATAGATGGGGCAGTTAGAAAAAGAAAGATGAGAAGTGTTGTTTAACGGGGGATTGAAAAGGGGTGCATTGATTCAGTATGGGAAGGCACACATGGGAACTACATATTAGCATGCGGACTGAAAATAGGAGCAGATCCATAGCAAAGCAGTCAGTACTGAGGGTGAGCATGTGCAGTACCATATTAAAAGCCATAAGAAACAAAGGTATGCATACAAAGGCATACACGTGCATACATAAATGGCATATAACAAGAAAATGTGTAACACAACAATCAATGCCAGATGACAAAGATGACACACTGTTAACCAAGTAAATATGTGCTATATGTCAGCTAGCAAGAGATGCAAATGTAGAAGCATGGAGATAGTCACATATACCATTTCTATCATAAATATCTTTACTAACATAAATCAATGATAAATAAGAACTACATATCACAACTTGCAGCTAGTCACGTAGGTCAGAAAAATGATCAGAAAAACCCTGTGGCACCACATGTTTGAAAAATCACCAACAGATTAGTCAGTGGTCAGCACAGTGGTCATCTTTGTCACAGGGTCAGAATGACACAACAGAATGCAAATTGGATCAATTATCATAATTACTCCAAAGCAGTTTAGGGCACCCATGCTAATGGCTCCCACTATGGTCCTGGCTGCCCTGCCACATCTGGAAAAACTGATCACGGTGCTGTAATGAGGAGATGAATGTGGTAATTCTGGCATTTTGGGGCACAGTGTGGGTAAGCGAAGTACTGCAATGTGTCCACCTGGGCATGACTGGTGGGTTTACACATGAGTGAGCAACAGCAGATGTGCTTGCCCTTTGCAACACAGACATTGACATCCAAGGGCTGTGTGTGAGTCTAATGAAAAGGGGTCTGCCTCTCCCCACTGGAGGTAATCTGCTCAGTATAGTCAGGGCACATAAAACCTGGTTCATACTACATCACTGCTCTAGCATCACCATAACAAGGCTTTCAACAGCACATGCAACAGTTACCACACTGTCATGCTGTCAGCCAGTGCTGCCGCAACCTATTCATGTCTGGACTCCAGATCTTCATGTAACAGATGCAGCTGGTGTACTACATGATTGGTGGCATGGACAAGTTTGTGCAGGTCATTTGCCTGTAATAGTAGCTGGACATTTTATGACATGCTTCCATGCATATCAGCTACACTCCCACAGTCCAATGGACAGTAGTTGGCCATGATTACGAGACACTAAATGGGACAGTGGGTCATTGCCATCGGGTTCATATTACGTTATCGAAGGCTAACATAATTGAACGGCCGAAACATCGAAATGGCCTCATTTCTAAACTTTTATTGTGGGGAGCTGCACCCCCCTCATCCTCCGCTAAATATATATTCCAACTCCAGGAGCGCACTACAGTGAGGAAAGGGCAAATATCCCAAGCTTCACTGTACTGCGATCCCACAATTCAAACTTCAAAATGCGTCTGTTTTGATGTTTTGGCCATTCAATTACATTATCTTTCGATAATGTAATAGGAACCCATTGTCACCATCATGTCCATCATCTGATGTCCCCATATAATTAGAATGGCAGGAGATATTATCCTCCCTGTTGGAGACTACACCATGACCCACATGTCTGTTGCCTTCTGGTCCAGACAATGAACTCAGTGCATTGGTTCATGTGCTATTGGCAGTACTATCAGAGTTAGGCACATCACATACCACCTCAGGATCAATGGATGGGCTACAGGAGGAGGCAGGTAGTGGAAGTACTGCAAAAAGAGGCAGGGGAAACATGTCATATACATTCACAAAATTCAAAAGATGATGCATAATACTAACATGCAAATAAATACATAACAGTACTGCTAATGATTAAAGTACCAGGTCATCTTTCCTGTGGGTGACTCAGGGACCCTATATAAGAGAGGTACACCATATCAGATACAAATCAATCTTATATGACTGATAATATCACTACAAGTAGTAAAACTGACCTGACATGTCCTCCTCTGACTTCACTGGCAGTGATGAGAGTTGCAATGACACTGTCATGAAAAAATACACATACACCACTCAGTAGTAAGCACATACAAGGCATCACAAAGCATTAAACCTTAGTATAATTCACAACAAATTAGATATTCATATACGAGATGGGCGCTGGAGATGTTCTGATTGCATATGTCCAGTGCAGGTGAACAAGAACACTTTAGTTATGAAGGGCACATATGTAATTATTGATAGTGAACACTAACAGACATCTAGGTAGCCTTTCTAGGCACATCCTCCCTGCCTGGAGAGAGTATCATCTGACATAAAGCAGATCTTGTAGTATATAATGGCAAATAAACAAGCATGTGAGTATAATCCACAGTCATAACAGGAGGCAGAGGCACACAACAACTATAAATTACAGTAATAGGATATGAAGACACTTATGTGACAAATGGTACACATGTTGTGCAGATGTACCTGTGTAAGGAAAAAGCCATCATTAATATCATAGATCACAGGTGTGCTAGACAGTACTGCATAATAGCAACAGTATGAACTACCTCACCGGGTCTTCCTGTAGTAGATGGTTCCAGGCCAATGTCTTGCGATGATGTATCTGTAGGTTAAAATGTCACATAAACAATATGTGACTATATTCCACAGTCATAACAGGAGGCAGAGCCACACAGCAACTATGGATCACACTGACAGGATATGGAGACCTTTACATGACATGTGTTGCTGATGTTCAGATGTTAATGGGCCTATGCAAATAAAAAACACATCTTCACACGTTTCTGACAGTGTTATGTATGTACTATTTTGGTAAGATAACATGCTATAACACTTAAGCTGTTCATTCACATCAGGTGTGCTTCTACATCTATGGCATAGTGATGCTGCTGTGACAAAAATATAACAATACGTTATGAATTGTGCAGTAATGCCCATTAGTGAGAAATGGTGTATGCTGCACTGTTTGTGAACACTAGACATGCCTGTACATCCTGGAACACCTGCCTAAATACCACCCCCAGGTGTCTAACAACCCTGGCATGTGGAATGTTGGGAGGCTAGGAACATCATTATCTCATCCAGGGAGGCAATGGTGGCCCATTTCCAGTGGCATCCCTCACCCTTTCAAAACAGCAGAGTCTGTTGGCTGAATAGAAGATCATGTCAGATCAACATCACTGGCAGTCCTCCATATATCTGTTGTGACAACCCATGGCATTTATCATGTGTGTCAGATCTTTCCACATTTGATTCCTCCATACAGTATTGTCCATCTATCCATGCAGGTTGTATCCACACCAGTGCAGAGCCCCAATTATAATCTCATTTTCTCTATGTGAGAAATTGTCTTTCCAATTACAGTTCAATATCTGGAAGACAGAGTGATATGCATATCTCAAGATTTTCTACAGGGACTCACATATTTACATGACAACGTTAAAAGCATATGTCAAAATGAATGGCTCACTTCCCATTTACATTGTGTAGCTATGCAAAAAATACCTGTCATGTATATCACTGTCATGTACAGATAATCGGGGTCTATATTACCTATGTGTTGAACTCACAAGTAAGCGAATGGCCACATCACCTAGGGAAAAAATTGTTTGCCTGTTCTTGTGAATTTGCCCTTTCCCCACTGTAGTGTGATCTCCAAGTTCATACATAATGTTTGTACTGGTGTGTCATGTGTAGTTGGGCTACCGATTTTTTCCCTAGGAAAAAAATTGGTGATGTGGCTGTTCGCTTACCTGTGTGTTCGACATATATATGTCGCTGAAACGGTATTCGTGTTTCAGTTTTTTGAGTTGATAATATAGACCCAATAACTGGAATAGACATTAAAAACATCTCTTAAGCACTGATTCATGTACCCTAACATTATCAGCATACATACACACAGCTATCAATCTATTCAAACTCTCCTAGCTGAGGATTAACCCTTATATCACTATATGGGTAGCCAATTGGCTCGACAACAGAACACATACTGTTGAAGTTGGTGGCTTCACCTCTACCAGCAGGCCTGTCACTAGCAGTATACCACAAGAATCTGTGCGGGGCCCTTTACTGTTTGGAATCTATTTCTCTGAAGTCCAGGCTAAAGTTGATGGCCTTTGACTTACCATGTTCACTGATGATTGCAAACTGGATGCAATCATTGATTCCACCAATGATATCATATTACAGGAGGGACTAACACAGACAAATGTCTAGTGCCAAAGCCACTGTCTTGAACTAAATGCAAAAAAGTGCATTATTATCCTGTTTCACAAAGCAGAATTCCCTGCTTATTATAATATTGACAGCAACCCCCTAAGTTTAAACCCAGTGGTGTGAGATCTGTGAACACAGGTAGATAGCAATCTGAACTTCGACCACTAAGTATCCACAGTGGTAAGGAAAGCCTTCTATGCTGTGCATCTCATATGTATGGACACTGCATCCAGGTCTAATAATGTTATAACTCCACTATGCTAGACCCTCATCAGACCATTAATCAAGTAGAATGCTCCTTTCTGCAGGTACCTTACCAGACACCTGCAGCAGCTGGAGAGACCACAGAAGTTTCTCACCAAGAAAATAGACTGCCTCCAAACCATGACGTATTTTATAGGCTTCTGAGAGGTAACTTGTGCCTGGCCTACAGGGCAGTCACTGACCCTGCCCTGACAGAAATGCTGCACATCCAAAAATCAAACTTAACAAGAACACTTGATCTAAGGATCTTAACCTAGTCTATGACATTAACAAAACAGGCTAGAGAGACAGATATATCACCCAGAGATTGCTGCTACTCTGAAATAAGTTTCCAGTTCATGTGAAGCACATCTCCTCACTGACCCTATTCAATCACAACCTGGACAAATAAATGGAAGACCATAAATTCACCCCAGAGGTGGCACCCGTGTCCCTCATGGACAGGAGTAGTCAATGTTTATCATACACTCACTCTGCTGATTATATCCATCTAACCAAGGATAATTGAGGCAACTCAGCATTAATATGGCTAAGCTTATAAGGGCTCTAGGGCCACTAGCCTAGTATCCTCCTATGAACCTATGGACAACTTTGTCTAGGTCACATATGCAGAGATGGGTGTTTAACCAGTGTTAGTGGATCTTATAAATAATTAGAGGTTAAACACATAGCGGATGCACCAAAACTCAAGTGCAATAAAAATGGTGTTACCACAGTTACATGCACATCTGAGCACAAGTAGCAATTCTTCCTCTGTAATGGAGGATGCATCTCAGGTATTATTGCAGTCAGTGTCAGTCAGCATCACAAATGTGACTGTCATGATAGGGCACACAGCATGACTACAGACATTTATATAGAAACAAGAGAATAAAACAACAGCATTGGAAAATGACCTCTTATGTTAAGCACTTCTGACTACATATCACCTCAAGAAAGCAACAGCTTATCTTTGGAAGCTAACTATAATTCAGCAATACCCAGGAGTAAGATTAGCACAACTTTTAATTACCATTTACTCCATACATAATTAATGAGGTTCATCAGCATTCAATGTTTTGTAATCCTATTAGCAAACATCTGCATAAGTTCTCAAATCCCAGTGCATTAACAAATAGCTCGGCATAAGTGTACAGTGTAATCCCATTAGCAAACATCTGCATAAGTTCTCAAATCCCAGTGCATTAACCAATAGCTCGGCATAAGTGTACAGTGATGAATGCAACTGTCCAGTAGGTATTAATAAACAGGAATATCTGTAACACATGCCCGATGCCCTCTAATATTCTGCCTCCATTCTATATACACCAGCTTTTAAATGTAATATTGATCATACTCTTATCATACCATTGCTACCTGCAAACTGAGTAGGACCTCAGTAAGCAATTTTGGAAGTATTTTTCTGCAAAGTAATTCTACTTCAGTGAGGATACTGACTGGGAGGATGCTTTGGTGAGTCTATGTGCTGAACGGGACAGAGGAGGAGATGGTACAGATGCTCTCTGTCTATGCTGGACATGAGCAGAGGATGCGAACATGCCCCAGAGGATGCGAGTATGTCCCAGGTACTTTGTGCTGATTGACATCTGGAACCGAATTGCAAGACAGCACCACTTAACAACTGGGATCTACTGGATTGGCATGCAGGTCCACCACTGCTATGGTGGCCTACATTGGTGGGACACAGAGGATTGTCACTGGAGGGTGGCAGAGATCAGACATCAGCCACCAAATGCTTACAGTAAATTTCATACTACACACCTTAACATTTACATTATCATGTATGTCTACTAAACATATCTTTATGTGATGCATTGTGTTTCAGGTGCATTCCATGGTATCTCTTTTAATTGCAAGACTTTACATGGAGTAAATATTCTTCTGCTCATTAAAGTTAACAGTCATGTGCTGACGCATTCTGTGGTTATCTGCAACTACTCTAGGTCAGTGTAAACATTATTCAGGACCGACGGTGATCCTGACTTCAAACCTACTAGTTTTACAGAAACTTCATTATATATGCTTTTAGAACATCAAATGAGCCACTGTGATGTCTCTTAGCTCAACTGGTTAAGCAATATGGCAAACTGCATGTTTGCTTATGTGTGGGTTCAAATCCCAGTTTACTACATTTTTTACATATTATTGTCAGTAGTTCGTGTATTACTGCACATCAAATATAGAAGATCTGTATTTGGTTACTTTTTACACATCTAGCATGGTCATGATGCACTGATGCCTATAGCATTTGGGCCACAAATGCCTATGCATTTCTCTGTTATCCACAAAGCTTCTAGAAACATCTTACAGTATACTTATGTTGATAACACTGTATGTGCGATTGTTGGGTAACACATACACAGGTTACCTTTACAGTTTAAATTACACAACAGTCTGCTGTAATCCATTATTTCTTTTAATTGACTGTCCTCTGACATAATGTGCATGTATAGATTTGAATAACAGCTGTACAGTAATTCCTTTAATGTCTCTTTATGTGTTGCAAGTGCAATACAAATATTTTCTTGCAAACTTTGATAGCTGGAAACCTGACTATGTACATTGGTATGTCTTTATCCAGATGGTTAGGTATATATGTACACTTACAAAATGTCATCTTAGATTGGCACACCTGTTATATTCATAGCTGTTGGACTTCGCTGTTGGACTTTAATCAATTTATGCAAAGTCAGCAAAGATCGGTTATCTAGTCAGGTAGGACAGTGTGTAGACAGGTGATAATTGTAGGTTTGAATCTAGGTTACTCTTCTTTGTCTGCAGTAATCCTCAGTTGTACACAGTACTAAGAGTAAACCATCAATGACTGTCTATGTAGAATGTGATATTGTATTATATTGCAATACTTGTTAACATGTACTTATAACTATTTTTTGACTATTTTTGGACATAGCAGTCATTATATAATGAGCTTATACAATATTTCTATTGGTGCAATAGAACATCTTTTTTGTTTACAGCTGCTGAGGATTGTTCCAGGAACAGAGCCTTGTTCACAGAGCATATGCACAGGTTTGAGGAGCAGTGGAGGGACAGAGGTATGTTGCATGGCTTTCCTCCTTTATATCTCAAGAAATAGTATTAACATCTTTAAATGTCCAGGCTTAAATGTGTAGTCTTATGACATTCAGGCATGCTAATGTTATGTTACACTTTCCCTAATGCATTTGCAGGGTATGTGTAATACATAGAGGTTTATTGTGAATAACATTAATGTTTGCATAAATTTCAGTCACATGTAGTACTATGTGTTATCAGCAGGTGTTTGTTATTACATTGAGCTTCTCTGTTGTTTGTTGAATATGTTATTTATATAATTTGCTTGTTCTGTAATTGCTGTTTGTACAACAGGCAGTAGCAAACTTGTATATACAGCATAGCCTGCCTATTCTGTTATTGAATGGGTGTCTGCTGACTCAACATTCTTAACACAATCTGCAGATATTTATTGACATGTAGTTTTTGATTTCCACTTCTCTGACAATGCTGTATGATTGCATTGTGATGGTTTGGTTAACACATTACACACCATTTCCTGTTATTGGGGTGCCACAAGCCATGCCTAGATTTACTTTATGTCTGATGTGTTGAAGACTGTTTTCACGATTAAAAAAAATGTAGGCAGTGACAGTGATACATTTGTTGGGGACAGTTGCCTATGTGTGTTATATACATAAATTTTAGATGTTCACAGATTCATGGATTGTAACTAGGCAAATGACCCCGGGGGCCTTTCTAAGCCTAGCCAAGTTTTCCTGAAAGAATAATGATGTCCTGTAACCAAACAAGACTTTAAGGGCCAGACATTTATGTGCTACCTCTGTCCATCAGGGACATGGGGCCATGCCCAGTGTAAATGTCCTGTTCCCATCCGCTGGTCTAAGTTGTGCTCAGACTGGGTGACAGACGAACTCAGCTTCACAAGGATGGTAAGCATGTTCCATAGGTAAGGCAGTGTCTGGGACACGTATCTGTCTCTCCGCCATGTTCTGTTTAAGTCACAGATGAAATTCAGGTCCTTAGATCCTGTATTTCTGGTACTGCTTGACTTGCAAATATGCAAGAGATTCATAAGTGTGGGATTTGCAGATGCCTTGTAAGCAGGCATAGATCACCCTCAGCAATCGATAGGAGAATGAGTGGAAGTAAAGGTCTTTAAGGTGCTCTGCAAGGCAGGTTTGTTATGCTTTGTCTTGTTTTTGTAAGGAATCACTTAGGTCGCTCTAGTTGTTACATATGCCTGGTCAGGTACATACCAAAGGGAGCATTGTACTCAATGACTGGTCTGATAAGAGCAGAGTACAGTGGGATAATGACCTCTTTAGATCTAGATGCCATACCCTTACTTATAAGTTTTGCAACATAAAAGGATTTCCTCACCACTGTGGCCACATGGTGGTTGAAAGTAAGGCTACTGTCTACATGCATACCCAGATCCCTGGGGTCCCTATCAGTTTATCGAATGCACTACTTAACAAACACCTCTTCACTGAACTCTATTAAGCAAAATCTTATTCTGCTGAGCGATCATTTCAGCCAAGCTTTTCCCAGGAAAAAAAAAACAGTGGGCCATCATCAGGGATTTGCCCATTTCCCCACTGTAGTGTGATCTCAGAGTTTGTATATTTAGTTATGAGAGGGTGTGGGGGACATTGGGATATAGCCTCCAACCAAGGTGGGTTTCAAAAGTGCTGCTTTTGTCACGGTTTATTTAGGTTGGCCAACTGTTTTTTCCGCTGGGAAAAATTTCACTGAAATGATCATTCAACAGAATAAGATTTTGCTTAATAAAGTTCGACAAAGAGGAGTTTGGTAAGTAGTGCATTCGATAAAGTGATATATACCTGATCCCTGACCACTGGGACAGCTCTTAGGGGCATATTATCAACATGGTAATTAGCTGGGATGGTTAACTTCTCAAAGAGTATAATTATGCATCTCTTAGCACTGAGTTCAAGACCATGTCTTTGGCATCATTTGTTATTCAGAGATAGGTCTTTTTGAAGAATGCTAGTGTCTGCAGGGGAGTTGATGATAACCCCCAGCTTGCAATTATCTGAAGACTTCGTCAGCCATAAACCTCCAGCATTTGTTTCCATTTCAGAGAAATAGATGCCAAAAAGGAGCAGGCACATAGTGAGCCCTAGGGGGACTCCACTAGTGACTTGTCTCCTATTAGTGAGCTGGTCGACTACTCAGTGGGTTATAAAAGGGTTTATGCTTAAATTAGTGAGCTTGTCTATAATGCCTGAATGGGGTATTGTATCAATAGGCCAGGTCAAGGTAAGCTGTGAGCATAGCTTAGCCTTCATCTAATGTTTTGGTGACCCTCTCAAAAAAGTCAACCAGATTTAATATGCATGATCTTCCTTTAACAAAGCTGAACTGTGAGGGACCCAGCATTTGCAAGTTACCTGTGTCCTCATGTATCATGTCCATGATGATTGTTTCCATGGCCTTACATATGAGGCTGATCAGACTTATGGTCCTGTAGTTAACTGGATCAGTGGTTGGCCCTCCTTTATGCCGAAGAATGACTGTAGTCATCTTCCATTCCTTGAGCACAAAACCTGACTGTAGGATCCAACTGAAAAATGAATCAAGTGGACCAGGGAGATCATATTTCAACCTTATTTATTAAGCATCCCAGGATATTATTGGAGCCCATCGATGCAGTGCTTTTAGTCTTCGAAAGTGCATAGATAACCTGTTTCCTAGTAATGGTTGGGGGGATTATAGTATGCGATATTTCCTTTATTCTATTGAGGGGACATGGGTGGAGAAACTTGAGCTGAACCTGTCAGCCAAAATGTTGGCACTGGCCTCCGGTTCAGTGTGAGTGATGTCATTTACAATAAGTTCTATGAATTCTTATATATTCCCCCTGAGGTTATGGACATAGCTATAGAAATATTTATGGTTGTCCCTCGAGAAGCTATTTTTTAATTAAATTTAGCAATCAAAGTATTACTTAATCTTTTTATCTACCTGTTTACATAGGTCAGAGGGCTTCTAGTATGTATGCTTTTGTTCCTCTTACACTTGGCCAAGATTATTTTTCTTTTTTTGTATAAACGATTGCTATTGTGATTCCACCAAGTCGGCTTGTCTTTTGAGTTTGTCTTATACTTAACAAGAGTGAACACTTCTCACTCTATGTGGCTATCAATATGGCTGTACAGAGATTTTGTAAATAACTCAGCATATGCCATGTTTTTACTGGATTTGTGAGTGCTTGGAATTTAGACAAGATGTCACTTAGTAGAAAGAGGTTAGCCTTGGAATAGTTCCTCGAGGGTTTTGGTTTCACTGAAACCCACAATTTAATCTTTATTTCAAGCAATACTGCCTTATGGTCAGATCTGAAGAGCAAAGGCATTACATTGGGAGAGGAACATCTGCACTCCCATGTTCAGAGCACAAGGTCCAGGATGTTTGTACCCATGGCCCGAGGAAGGAACTGAACTGTTCCAGGATTTTGGTATTAACAAAGTTTAGAAATCACTGGACTTGTGCATTAGAGGTGGTGTAGTATTCCAAATCTATAGATAGGTAGTTGAGATCCCCAATGAATGTCATATTGGGTTGAATGGTGAGGGACTCTAGTTTTTTGAGATAGGTGGTATGGGTTTCCTTGGACATGGAGGGGGTACCTATAGGTAGAAAGAATATGGTACGGGACTCTGTTTATGGCGAGTTGCAGATGCATGAGATCCAATGGGTCATACACTTTAACTAGTCTGGATGTGAGATTAGTATTAATATAGACTGACACTCCTCCATCTTTAGTTCCCTCCTGTGCAGTAGCTGGTCTAAAGGTGTGAAAGGCATTATAACCTTGCATTGCTGGGGTACGCTCAACTACTTTAAACCATGTCTCTGTTACTACACAGATGTCTACTCTCTCCAGGGAGAAGAAGGCAGGTAGGGAGTAGAGTTTCTTGTTAAGACTTCCAGCGTTGAACAGTACAACCTTCAGATGTTCCTTTGTAGATTCACTTAAGTCAGGAAGTTTATCAGTTTTGCATTGCATATAAAAATCACTATGGGGTGGAAAAGATCTTTGCCAATATCTGAAAGCCTGGTGGGGTAAGTGCAGACCACCTTAGGCAAAGCAGCATGCTCTGTCAACCATGTCCTCCCAGGCCATCAAATATTGTATCCTCTTGGACTGACACCAAAAGCTAAGCCAATTTTTAAAATAAATCATTTCCTGTTGGTAACATGGCATTACCCTTGGAGAAGGTAGTATGCTATTCAGTGATAGGCTCATACTTGCCTGACGCACATAATCAGTGAGCTCAAGCATGTCCTGCTTGATATAGCCAAGGGAAGTATGTCTAAGGTCATTAAATCCCACATGGACTATGACAGAGTCATAAGCATACCTGTGGTTCAATGACCTGTGTGCCTGTGTGACTTGACAGATCCTAGCCCTGGAAAGGCAGAAAACCGTGACTCTCTCCTTATTCAGTTTGGTAAGGGAGACATCAGTATGCCCTACAATAGAATCACCAATGACCAGGAAATTTAGCTATGCACTGCTTTGCCTTAAGGGCTTAGCAGAAGAGGCACTGTATACAGTGTTACTATGTGTAGCTGTAAGTAGTGTTTTAATGGAGTGTTTGCATGATGGATGAGGACCTATTTTTTGATTGCGCTGTGCAGGAGGTCTTACTGTTTTAGAAAGGATACCTGTAAGTACCTCAGCATAAGTAGTTTTATGTGGAGGGTCTTTACACTGTGCAGTAGGCATGGTGCAAGTGTCACTGACAACCTCTATAGGGTTAGTTTTGGTTCGATGGGAGAGTTTTGTCTCCAGCATTAAAGTGCATTTACACCTCTTGCATACTTTGTTTCATTAAGAATAAGTAGGTTGTCAGAATGCATGAGGCAGTTGCTATAATGATTCAGCATACCCTTCTCAACCAGTTTGGACACAGAGAGAGCTGGGAAGTGTATATCCATGGCTACTGATCTGGGAGTTTGGCATAATGGTTAAGGTGTTTACTTTGTAGACACAAGGTGCAGGGTTTGATTCTCACAATGGGTAAGTGACTAGGCTTAAACTAGCCCACAAGAGCAGTTAGCCTAGTACTAATCTATGAATCTACTAGGGAGGAGTGAGTAAATATTGAATAGGTCAATACAACAAGAAACTTGATGAGCAACACTCAGCTATGCACAAACTAGATACTCTAGTAGTTAAAAAAAATTCTGTCCACATTAGAGGTATTTTAAGTGAAACTTGTGCTGTGAGAGATTGGCATCTATACTGATTAAAATAGATCACTCTTTTTAGAATAAGTTACAGCCTTCAACTAGCAATTTCTAGATTATAAGGGTGGAGGCTACCCTCTGCTCCCAAAAGAGAGTAGACCACAAACATTTTAATATAAAATAACCAGAACTAAGACACTTTTAGAATAACAGATGCAATAAGCCTTCAAACAGTAATGCTCAGCTCAGAAGGGCATAGGCTTTTCTCTCCTGCCACACAAGTGTAGACCACTTGCCTTCCTAATGTAAAATAACTGGTTTGGGGCTTAAGTGCTTTAACCAAAACAAAGACACTTGGAATATCCAGCACAATAAGCCTTTACCAGCAATTCCCAGGTCAGAAGGGTGGAGCCAACCCTGTACTCCCACAAGACTGTAGTCCACAAACCTTATTAATGTAAAATAACTGATTTTGAGCCCAAGAACGTAAACCAGACACTTAAATAAGCCTTCCGCCAGCAATTCCCAAATCAGAAGGGTGCAAGCTACCTCCAGTGGCACAAGAGTGTAGACCACAGACCTTTCTTATGTATGACAACTAGTTTGGAGCCCAAGTGCTTAAATCAGAACTAAGGAGAAGATTAGAATAACAGTTACAATGTAACTAGGCTACTAATAAACAGTAATAAATGCAGCCGATTAAATGCAATCGAACACTTTAAGAACACAAATGCAGTAACAACAGCTGAGTAAAATGGATTTTTTAAAGTGGGAAGGTGGAAAACAGAAGACAATTCAAGTTTAAGAGGCTAAGAGGGATGGCTTTCCAAGCTGATCTCGCAATTCGCAGTAAAATGATCTCATAAGATGAATTGGGAGGAGTGTACAACATCAGATTTATAATAGGGGAGGGTAACTCAAAAGTCACCAAGTTTAAAAGTACAACAGTGACTGGGGAGTAGGTAGGAATAAATATGCAGACAGAGATCAGCAATAGTCAAACAGAGAACAGCAAGTCAGACAAGCACTACAGCTAAATAAATATACCACTAAATATCTGTAGCTAAATGAGAAATTATATTTCTCAGTTCCTCCTACTAATTAGCTGGGTGTTATTCATTGTCTGTAAAATAATTATTTTCAAACTGAACCTAGGCAAGACCTCTTAAAGCTTCGAACAGAATAAAAAACTTCAGTGGTGCAGTGGTTAACATTGTCACCTCCCGCCAAGAGGTTCTCTGGTTTAATTCTTGGCTGGGGTTCCTTCTGTGTGAAGTCTGCATGTTCTCCCTACAGTTGCATGGGTTTCCTCTCACATTTCAAAACATGCACTTGGAGCATTTCTTCCCAGGTCTTTGTTGACATAGGCTCTGTCCTTGTTAGACTTTCACAGGCAATAAATGTTAAATAAGTAACTGAAAACAAAACAAAATGCTATATAGGAAAAGCTTAAAAAAACAAATACTCAAATCAAATGCAGACAGAGATCAGCAATATTTAGGCAGAGAACAACAAGTCAAACAAGTACTATAGCTTAAATAAATATGTCACTAAATATTTGTAGTTAAATGAGGAATGTTACTTCTCAGCTGTCCCCACTAATTAGCTGGGTGTTATTCACTGTCTGAAAAATAATTATTTTCTACCTGACCCTTGTGAAGACTTCTTAAAACTCCAAAAGAGCAAAAAACTTAAAAACAACACAAAATGCAATATTAGAAAAATATAAAAACATTGAAGTAACTAAGCTTTGAATGAATAACTAAAATCAAAAATAAATGCAATAGTCAGGCAGAGAACAATTCTGACAAGCACAATATATTACATGCTGTTACTGTGTGCATTTTTTCTTCAGCTTTCAACTTCCATTCTGATTATATACTGTTGCAATGTCACACATTTACCATTTTGCATTGCTTATCTCATTTTATTTATTTACTTAACATTTATTTCCCAGGAAAGTCCAACTTGGAATGAGCCAAGTTTCAGCAGAGGCCTGGAGAGAAACACTCCAGATGCATGTCTTTGGAACATGGGAGGAGACACACGCAAACAAAGGGAGAACATGCAGACACCACACAGAAGTGACCCCAGCCAAGAATCAAACCGGAGAGCCTCTTGCTGTGAGGCGACAACACAAACCACTGCACCACTGTTCCATCTATTTGCAGGTACATTATAAGTTTATCATGGATTGCTAATTTTACAGTATATTTTACATACATATTTTAACCATGATATGCAAACATGACGCATTAGCAACAAGTAATGAGTCATAGAGGAAATGTAAATGTTATATTAACACCTTAACATAAATGTGTGAAGCACACTTTAAATAAAGAATTGGGGACATATTGGTAAGGATTTGCTCTTAGTGTCTATGGTTGATATTTTTGTAAGGCCTATCTTGCATTGTACTTAAAAAAGTAGTAACATTCCCCAAGCTCTAATGGCAGAGTTAGTGTCACCTTGTACTGCACCAAGCCTTTTGAAATAGGTCCCTATGCTAGTGATGCATGTTAGAGTGGCATGGCATACCTGTCTTACAAATTAATGATGTAGAGGTCTGTGTGCTGTGTACATTGTGGTTTGCATTCATACTGAAGGCTGAAACATTAGTAACTTTCCAAGTAATAAGAGACGTATGTCTGCTAGACTGATTACTGCAGGCCATGTAGGTACTAGATTAACTTATTGACAATGTATGAAGGACACACTGACCTATTCATGGCCTTCTATTTATATCACCAATATATGATTATTATTACATTTAAAATGTTCTATAATCATGACATTGCAGTTGCTATTATTACACCTTTTTGTCTTTTGTTATACAGCATATAAATAAGCGTTATAGTCCAGATCTGGTGACCATTACACTGTCACAACAAATGTACCATAATGTGAAGTATATTGGGCAAATATTGCACATGTCAGGTTTCTTAAGTTTTGATGGTGTTACTTGAATATTATATAACCTCTTCACAGTTATGTTGGTTCACATCTGTCATTATAGTACTATATAGCCATTACAGATGTCTGCCATGATGTCTGATTTGATAAGTGACACATGCCAACACATACTGTGAAGCAGTAAATAGATGTGGCAATATAGGATGACTTGCCATGTGTATTACATCCATATACATATCAGTATTGCGAGAGTGGCTTCCTTTATATGACCTTCATTATATCTCAGTAACATTTGTTGTGCATTGTTTAATTTGAAGTTTGCTACACAATGCATAACATGGCATATGATTACTGTCATGTTTTGTAACAGACCTTTCACAGCAACATATTCTACCAGATCACACCATACATTTGATGTCTGCTTATATACATACATAATGGGAATGTATTTTAACTGGCATATGGATTTCTGCGCATGCCTTCTCAATGATTGGGTTTTATTTCAGACGTAGTTTGCATATGACTGGGATGTACATTGCACATCATGTTGTAATTTATTATGGATTGGATATATGCCTGATATCACGTAAGGGGTTATACTTGGATAAAGTCAGATAGTAGTTTAATATCACATACATAACAGTAACAACATGTAGAGTGCATAACTTTTATGTGTTTTTATTTATTCATCAAATTTAGGTTAATGCCTATTATGTATGGACAGTGCTTTGCTCCTGTGTTCATATTTGACAAAGTTTGGGCTCTGAGCCAGATCACCAGTATGGATGACACTGACATTGGCATGACAGATCACTGCCAGCTGAGTCAGACTGAGGACCAAGATGATGACCATGATGGGGACATTTACAATGACAGACTGGGAACTGCACATGCAGCTGTTTCTTTGGCTCAGTGGAGAAGACATCCACCACCAAATTAGGAAGATTATTTCTGGGATACAGATAAAGGACATGATGGATAGCTTCTTTTAGGATATGGCACAAACTATGTGCAACTCCTTCTGGGAGATCACTAAAGAGATATTTTATAACGATCAGCCCCATCAGGGTGGTTCCTCAGGAATGTAATTATTGTCTGTGTGATCCACTTTTGTAATGCTGCTTGCATGGTATTTTCCATTTTCAAATCTGTACAGCCAAGGCACAATTTGTGCAGACATCCCATACTGCTGTAATGCTCTTCTGCACTGCACATATCAGGTCATATGTGGCTTTATCTTGCTGCTGCTGTATGACACACATTACCAAATGACACATGCATTACCATTATTATTATTTACATAATCATCACATGCTGTCATTAGTGCATACATTGTTCCATATACACAGACATGCTACTCCTTCAGTTTGTATATGAGTGCACATCTATGCATGCAGTGCAGCATAATATTGTTATACCCAATACACTATGGCCCTTTATGTGGCACATGCGATTGTTACAGTTAGCATTATGCAAGTGGGACAAAATTGTTGTTCTTGTATTATTTTGTAAGGTAATGTGTTCTTATATGACCAAATCAAACCAGTAACCAAAAGTAGTCCACATAGTTCAGGGAAACCAGTTTAAAGGTGGATAAAATTAGTGCATAGTAGTAAGTTCACAAGAGAGTGAATAATATAAAAAATATACACTTTAATAATAAATGCAAGAGAAATTACATGTAACATTATGCACTTTCGTCCACAACTCACAGGACTTCATCAGAAAGTATTAACAGCTGTTCTTATTTAAATACCCACTAGTGACAATCAAACCATAAAACAGTCAAGTAATTAATTGATCATATTGATAATCTGGAATATTAAAAGACTTATAATTAAAAACTGTAGTATACCAAAGCAATTGAAACATCCTAAGTAACATTTTTAAAAACATTTATTAAAAATAAATGTTAACTGATTAAAAACAACTTGTGAAGACCTTGTTTATATTATTTTTGCAACTTAGCAGCCCTCATCCTAAGAATGGGCTGAATCAAAGCATGTTCATTCAAACCAGGTTTAACAGTTGCATCAAATTTAATTTCCTAGAGCAATTCCCTACACTCTAGCCTAATACGCCCTTAGCATTAGGGAGAACAATTTCCAAGATACCAAATTCAAACTTAGTAAAACCATTGCTGGTCAGTGAATGTTTATACAAGGCATTATTTAAATTGGCCCTTTTCATATCATATAAATGCTCTTATATATTCTTTTTACCAGTTTCTGTTCTGTTTTCCCTACACAGTAAGCCTGGCAATGTTTACATACATCAACATTTGTCCATATCTTTTTGAAACTTAGCTTATATTAGTACAAGCATAGATAGGTTAACTTA
Source organism: Protopterus annectens (assembly GCF_019279795.1). Classification (NCBI taxonomy): domain Eukaryota; kingdom Metazoa; phylum Chordata; order Ceratodontiformes; family Protopteridae; genus Protopterus; species Protopterus annectens. Next base: position 65,875,055 of record NC_056734.1, read on the forward strand.
CATAGCTGTGTGTATGCCTTCTTTGTAGTACATATGCATTGATTTAAATGGATGTACGTGTGCATGGCAGTAATATGACCAACACACAACCACCCTTGTCATATTTAACTTGTTAAATGCACTTATTCCATTTTTTTGTGCTGTACTTGTATATACAGGGCTGTTCTTTGATCAGCCTTACACATGTACAGTGATATTTATATTAAAAACAGTGATTGCGCCACCTGTTGTATTATGTTTTCATGGTAATACATATGGGTATGCGATATTCAGAACTACTTTTGTTATATACCCATGTCTGCTCCTGTATTTCCTGGCCTGCATTTGCTCATTCTTGTTGTTGCCTGGTTTACACTTGCACTGCTGACTGTTTAGCGAATGATTGGATTCAATATCTATTGTGTATTGTAATAGGTTTATAGGTTCATAGGTTGGTACTAAGCTATCGGCCCTAGGGCCTATATAAGCCTAGTCATAACAATTCCCTGGCTATTTCTTCCCAGAATATTTAGTTCCCTGGTCCCTTCTCTAGCAGGGTGACTGATGTGATCCCTGGGATGAATTTCCTATCTCCCATCCAATCGTCAGGGTTCCTTTTGAAGAGGGCCAAAAAGGCACTCAGATTGACATGTATGGGCAGTCTATTCCAGAGTATGGGGAGTCTCTGGGTAAGGAACCTATCCCTCCAGCATGTTTTGTTCATTGAGATGACCAGGTTTAGGTCCCTCGAGCATGTAGCTCTGAGGGATTGGGATTTCTTTAAGTGTAGCATGTCCAACAGCACTGGGTTTGACATGGCCTTGTATGTTAAGCAGAGATCGCCTCTGAGTAGGCGATATGCAACAGAGTATAGCTGGAGTTTTTTAGACGGTCAGTATAGGGCATCTGCTTTAGGCCTGTGATTCTTTTAGTGAGGTATTTCTGTGGCCTTTTCAGTTGTTGCAGATGTCTTGTGAGGTACATACCAAACAGGGTGTTGTACTCTATAATGGGTCTAATGAGGGATGAGTACAGTGGGACAATGACCTCCTTTTTTCTGGATGAAAAGCCTTTAATGATGAGGTGTGCCACATAGAAGGATTTCATGACTGTTGTGGCTATGTAGTTATCGAAGGTGAGACCACTGTCCACCTGTGTCCCTAAGTCTCTTATCACACTTTCAGTGTTTAGTGTACTGCCACTTATGTGGTAATTCAAGGGTACATGTTTTTCCCAAAGGGGATAACTATACATTTCCTGGCATTGAGCTTGAGCCCATTGCTCTGGCAACAAGCATTTGTTTCTGTAAGGCAATTTTGTAGACTATCCACATAATTTGGGGATTCAATAATGGCTCACAGTTTGCAGTCATCTGTGAACTTTGCTAGCCAGCGTCCCTTAGTGTTGGCCTGTACTTCAGAGACGTAGATGCCAAACAAGAGCGGTCCCAGGACTGAACCCTGAAGTACTCCACTTGCCACTTGTCTGGAGCTGGATTTTGAGTCGGCTACTTTTGCAGTGTGGGTTCTGTCAGTAAGCCAGTTGGCAACCCATCGAGTGACTTAGGGATTAATGCCCAGCTTAGTATGTTTATCTATGATTCCAAAGTGGGGGATGGTGTTGAAGGCCTTGGCAAGGTCCAGATAGGCTGTGTGGACTGCCTTACCCTCATCCACAGCTCTGGAGACTGATTTGAAAAAGTTAATTAGGTGGAGGATACAAGATCAGCCCTTTATGAAACCAAACTGGGTAGGGTCCAGTGTTTGAAGGTTGCCAATGTCTTTGTTTATAAGTTCCATGATAATGCTTTCCATGGCTTTGCAGGTCAGGCTCATCAGACTGATGGGATGATAGTTCCTGGGATCCAAGCTGGATCCCCCCTTGTGGAGTGGGATAACTGTAGCTGTGCGCCACTCACTGGGCACAAAGCCTGAGGTGAGGCTATGATTAAGCATGACACTTAGGCGAGGTGCCAGTTAGTTTTGTAGTTCATGTAGTACACAGCCAGAGATGTCGTCTGATCCCATGGATGATGTATTCTTAGCTTTGGAGAGTGCATTTTTTACCTGTGTGGCCATGAGTACCAGAATTTGGCAATCTTTTGGTATTGAGATTGGCCCTTTAGGGGGTGAGAGGGGGGGGGGTAAAGTTGGCACTGAATCAATCTGCCAGGATATTTCTTCCTTCTGTTGTATAGTTTGTTTATGGCAGGGGGCCACCAGTTTGGGTTCCTTTTTTTGGAGGAGACCATCTTGGTTCTGTTTGGAATGGCATGATTCATGCATGAGTGGATGTGCTCGTACAGTGTCTTAGTGTAGGATTCAGTGGTCGAACTTCCAGTTCCTGTCTGCATGGGTGTCATGAAGTTTGTCACTTCTGACTTGAGTAGCATGAAGTTGGCTTTGGAGAAGTTTTTTATGGAAGTTTCCCTACTGGGGGGTGGGGGTGGGATGTGGACCTCAAGGGTGATTAGCTTATGGTCAGACCTAACCAACAAGGGGGTGGCCACTGGTGTGGAGCATCAATCTCCCATGTTGGTAATGACCAGGTCTAGGTATTTGAGCCCCTGGTGGGACTATGGATTAGTTGGTTCAGTGCGTTGGAATTTATGATTTCCAAGATTCATTGGGCAAAGGTGTTGGTACCTGAGTAGTTTTCCCAATTAATTGCAAGGTAGTTGAAATCACCCTGTATTATGGTGTTTGGTTGTATCTTAATATTTTCTACTATGTTTAGAAATGTGTAGTGAGACTACTGGGGCATGGTTGGGGATCTGTAGCAAGCTACAATTTGGATTGCAGTCTTACCTAGTGTTAGTTGCACCTGTAGAATGTCAGATGCATTGTGTTGGGCAACTAGCCTGGAGGTGTGAATATCTTTGGTGAATATGGACACTCCTCCGCCTTTAGTGCTTCGGTTCTGGTTTGTTGGCCGAAAAGTGTGGTAAGAGTTGTAGCCTGGTATTGCAGGGGTGCTCTCTGGAGCCTTGAACCAGGTCTCAGTTACTGCACAAATATCAATGTTCTCCATTTTTAGGAGTGCCTCATGAGAGTGCATTTTGAGGTTTAGACTTCTAGCATTGAGTAGCATTACCTTCAGATTATGCATGCTTATATCTGTTACAGTGGTGGTTTTGTCCTTTGAGCCTTGCCTAAAAAAAAAAGCACTATAGGGGTGGCAAGAACCTTAGCTAGTAACCTGAATCCTAGGGGTGACAGGTGCAGACCATGTCTGGAAAAGCATTGTGGTTTGTTGATCATATCGTCCCAGGCAGACAGATATTGGATCCCCTCTGAATGACACCAGAAACTTAGCCAATTGTTGAAGTCAACCATTTTGTCCTTATACTGTGGTATCATTCTGGGCGAAGGCAGAATACTGCTCAGGGCTAAGGTCATACCTGCCTAGGCCACATGATCTGAGAGCTCTTTCATGTCTCTTTTCATGTATTCCAGGGAGGTACATCTCAAGTAATTCACTCCAACATGGACAATGACAGAGTCGTATTTGTCCTTGTTGTGGAGTGACTTGAGTGCATGCGTTATGTGGCAGATCCTGGCACCCTACAGGCAGCTGACAGTAATTTTCTCCTTGTTCAGCCTGGTGAGTGGGATGTCAGTGTGCCTGACTATAGAGTCACCTATGACTAAAGTGTTGGGTACGTTGTCTTGCCTTAGGGGCTGTTGTTTGGTGGCACACTGGTGTTTTGAGCTGTGTGTCACTTTGGTTGTGATTGGTGTTTGCGTTTCGGCTTCAAAGGTCCTTGTTGCTTGGGCAGGTTAATGTTAAGCGCCTTCGCATAAGTGGGTTTAGTGTTACAATGTGTGGATGTTGATACCATGAGTTTTGAATGGCTATGTATTGCTTGAGGAGTAGTGCAGGTGTTAACCTTCTCCTCTTGACTGTCTAGCAAAATCTTGGCTGGAGAGAGCTTTGCTTCCAGTTTGGCTGTGTAGCTGCATCTATTGCAGGTTGTAGTGTTGGGTAGTAGGAGGAGAGGGTTGTCTGTGTACATGAGGCAATTGCTGCATTGCCCCAGTATGCCCAGATTCACCAGGTGGAAAGGAGAAATCACCAGAAGCTGACCCTCAGACATGCCTGTTTTGGTGTTTCTTTTGTAAAGTTCAAGAGCTGTTTTCCCTTACCTTGGCAAGGTACTTCGCAATTACAGGCTGTTTAGTGCCTACAATTAATTTATCCTTATTAACAAAGAGAACTGCGTGCTTGTATCAGTCTAAGGCTTCCTAGTGCTTTCCAGCAGGCTTTAGAACAAGTGCTAGTCATGGGGATTCAGATTTTAGTGTTACTACTGATAAACCAGCTAGATCTAAGGGAAAATTTGAAAAGCAGACTTTCTAGCACCAGGAATAGTTTAAAATGCTAGACTAATTAGCTAATAAAAGTGCAGGAGAGCAGAGAACTAGCAGATCTAAGGGAAAAAAATGAAGAGCACCGCTCTGAAGCTTACAAAAAATCCTGGATACAGCAGATCTGTATCTGGATACATTAGTTCAAGGAGAGGTAGGAAACAACTTTTTTTTTTTTATTAGAAAATGAAGAGGCAGAAGATAATGAGATAATTCAATATGCAGAAGCTAAAGGGGTGGGTTTTTGCTAAGTTCTCACTACTAACAGTAGAATGAGGTGATGTAATGTGACTGGTGGTGTCCAGTATCAACTTTATACCAGAGGTAGGAAACATAAAGCCACCAAGACATAAGACCATCATAAGAACAGGGTGGGTGGGTGGAAAAAACAGTTGTACAGATTACAGAGATATTAAATCAAATGTGCAGATGAAAAATGAGAATAAACACTTATCTTTTCTGAATATAACAGCATGCAGTAAGTTAGTCTCTCAGCACAGCTTGAGTAACAGGTATATCTGATTTAAAGCACAGAAAGCAGAAACAGACCTATTATCCAGACAATACAGTTGCAGGAATGCCCTGCTCAGACAAAACCAGTTCTATTCACTTTCTCTCACTAAGTAAGCAGATAGGTCTCTAGACAAAGGATTTCACTACAACTGAGGTCAACACCAACAGATATTAGCTCTATCTCACAAAAAAGGACAGTAAAAAGCAGTTGTACAGATTACAGAGATATTAAATCAAAAGTGCAGATGAAAAATGAGAATAAACAGTTATCTTTTATGAATATCACAGCAGGCAGTAAGTCAGTCTCTCAGCACAGCTTGAGTAACAGGTATATCTGATTTAAGGTACAGAAAGTAGAAACAGGCCTATTATCCAGACAATACAGTTGCAGGAATGCCCTACCCAGACAAAACCAGTTCTGTTCACTTTCTTTCGCTAAGTAAGCAGATAGGCCTCTAGACAAAGGATTTCATTACAAACTGAGGTCAACACTAACAGATATTAGCTCTATCTCACAACAAAAGGACAGTAAAAACAATCCCCATGCAATGCTCTCCAACACACACATAACATCAGTCATACTCATTCTGGTATATTTGCCAAAAAGTTTACAACATATCTGCAATGACGTGTGCATTTGAACATACAGTAAACTCTCAGTTAACCAGAGCTCAAGAAACCAGAAAAAAAATTGAAGAAATACACTACAATTTTCATGTGTTGCACTTTCCGCCCCCCCCCCCACCAGAAACATACCTTGCATTTTTAGAGTTTTAGAGTTTTAAAAAGGAAGATAGGAATAAATTATCCCTCTCTCCAACCTAAGAACAAGTCAAACCAAACAAATAGTATAGAGTACAGTATTAGTTGGGCCTATTTTTAATAGTAACTCTCAAGCAACCAGAAACTACAGTTATCTGGCATCTACCAATCCCCATGACTGCCAGTTACCTGAGAGTTTACTGTATGTATTTTCTATTGCACCTTGTCTGGTATGTATCTCTACCTTTTGTCATTTCTCCTTCACCTGTGTCACATGGTCTATATGTGTGCTTTCTGTGTACCTTACCTATCCTTTATCTGTATTTCTGAACATGGCCTGTCATATTTTGTGATATTTGTTATATGCTTGTACATGTTCTTTTGCCCATCTCCTTTTTCCATGTCATTTTCATCCCTTCTATTCTCAAACAAAAAAAAAAGGGGAGGGCTATTCCCATCAAAAAATTGCCCATATCCCTCTGACTCTCCATCATACCTCTTATGTGACCCTCGTCTTCACCCTCAACCCACATCTCCTTTACTATCACCCTATTTCTTTGGGTGCGTGCTTTACTTGTGTACCTTAAATGCGTCCTGCACCCTTCACCCTAATTAATTATTTTTTTTTATATATTATATTATATAAGATTCCAGAAATTGTGAGGGATGTATTTGTATATATCTGTATATGGATTATGATAATATCCTAAGTGCTTGTGGATATTTGGTATTTTTTTAACAGTCATGCACAATTGACTTCATTATTACTTCCATGTATTAATGTAATTTCCATCGGGTTTGTATACGTTCCTTAGATAGGCATTGATGATGCACATACATATATTACTTCATAAACAGCTTTTGCTGGCATACATATTTGACTTGATTGATAGTGGTTGTTCTGGCATCTCTGGTTATGTCTGCTTTGTGCTAAGGTATTCTTTGTAGACTTGGGCATAGTTGCATATTACTTTGTTATCTGCAATTCTTCCATTGGAATTCAAAGGATTGCATTGAGTTCCACAAACTTTATGGCATCTGATCCTTAACTTCCATTGTTTCACATGGGTAGTCAGATAAATCATATTTTAGTCAGCAGAGTAAAAAAAAAGATGCAAAGACCAGTAATTTACATTTTTCTGATTATTTTTGAGTTTAGCCTAAACGTTTAAGATACTGGAAAAAAAAAAATTCTGATATTTTAATGCCATAAATATGACTGCAGTTGAGAACATATTTTTAATAGTACTTAAAATGTTTACTTTGATTCTTTAGTCTAACAATCATTTCTTATCACAATGCCATGAAAGCTCTGGTATAGTTTATTATATGTTGTACTAGTTTATCAACGTCAACATTGACCAAGGTTTGAAAGTATTTCATAAAAATGTTTTCAAAACATACTGACTTTCTTTTAAAGATACCTGCTTTCATTGTTTTATCATTCCTAAATGTTCACTATTGTGACTAAAACATATGTTTATCTAACATTGTGCAGTGAAATGTCAGCTTTTATTAGAATGCATGGCTTACAAAAGCTAAGTTCAGCATTTCAATAGGATTTTCTTATCAACCACTTGCCAGATGGACAAGTTGTCATTTATTCTGTGGTAGTAAATGTTGACATGCTGTCATAATACAACTACATTTGGCCTATTACCTTTTCAGCTTTCCATTTATCTTTAGTAACAAATAACACAGTACATTCAAATCACTCACATAATTAAGAGTAGATAAACCATCTTTTGGGGAATTCTGTCCTTGAAATTTCAAGCCCATATTCATGACTTGTCTGTCAGACTAGTGAGCATTTAACACTTTATTTGAAGTGGTTGTATTATGCACAGCATAGTTGTAATAAAAATGCTCATATATGATTTCTTGGAAACCATACCTTCACCCCCCCCAGGATGGATCAGTAATCATATAATGCATTTAAAATAATAATTAAAACAAAAGACTAATTCCAAATGTCCAGAAACACACAACATTATTGACTATTATGACTGAAAAAGACTGGGCTGCAATTTAGAACAAAACACATTCAACCATTTCTTTTTTTCTTTGAAAAAAAATTGAAACCAGTACTGCTTCAAAAAAGTATAGTGTTTATCTTTCCTGCCATCATGAGTAGTAATTTAACAACTTTGTTGTAGGATGGAATAAGCTAACCCCTACATAACATGCACCTTAACAAGCAAAAAATAATGTGCCAGAAAAGCACAGTTGATAATGAACAACCTATTAATTTGCATATTCTATTAACAGTATTATATTAATTGATTTTGTCTATTACATATAAAAGAACAAATCTCAAAAATAAAAAAGTAAGATATAAGAACTATGATAACTATAACTAAACTATGAAAAAGGGATGATTTATGGCAGATTCTACAAACTTAGGGTAGATTCTACAAATTTTACGTTAAGACTGCATGCATTTTTATAACATGTTCATTATGCTGGCTCTGCTTCATTGTCCTGAAGAACATTTCACTGAGTTCATCCCCTCTGATGCTGAATCAAATATTAGTGCTTATTTTAGGAAATCACTTCTGGTGTAGGTTTGGGGAGATTTCACCCCTCTTTATGTTTGTATGACTATGCTGTTGGTATATATAAGTTTGGGGTATGAAGTAGTACACTCTACATAGGAGCTGTAAGGACTTACTCTCTACAAAAGCATTGTGGATAACCCACAAGAGGCATGCAAAGGTCTATATTAGGGTGGAAAGTGATATAGTAACAGTGTCACAGAAATGTGAACATCTCTCCTTTGAGTGCAGCCTGTAACTGAGTTTCTGTTAGGTTAGGACTAGTGTGTACAAATACTCCTTGTGGCACAAAAGGCACCCACAGTTGTAGTCTACTGCACAAACCTTTCAGCCCACTGGCAAAGGACAACCACCCACTCCCACTCCTCCCTACACATGTAGCTCTTTGCAGTGAACACAACTTATGAGGTCTCAACAGTGTACCCATAATGGAGTGACACTGTTACAACAGAAGGAAGAAACTGTTGCAGAAAAGAGGAAAATCCCAGGATGCAAATAACTCCCTGACCAGCCTCAGTAAGAAGCTGAGATCCCTTATAAAATCCTCAAATGCTAGTTACGAAAATAAAATTGCCAAAGATTCCAAAGACTACCACAAGGCATTCTATAGTTATGTCAAGAATCTAAATGGCAATGCTCAGATCTGCTCTGAGCTACAACAGAATAGCAGTAAATATACTGATCCCAAGGATATTGCCAATATCCTGGCAGATCAATTTAGTGCCAACTTCACCCCCCTCTCACCCCTAAAGGGCCCATCTCAATACAAAAAGATTGCCAAATTCCGATAATCACAGCCACATAGGTAGAAACTGCACTCTCCAAAGCTAAGAATACAGCATCCATGGGACCAGATGACATCCCAGGCTGTGTACTACATGAACTACAAAATGAACTGGCACATCACCTAAGTGTCATGTTTAATCATAGCCTCACCTCAGGCTTTGTGCCCACTGAGTGGCGCACAGCTACAGTTATCCCGCTCCACAAGGGAGGATCTGCCTTGGATCCCGGGAACTACCATCCCATCAGTCTGACAAGCCTGATCTGCAAGGGCATGCAATGCATTATCATGGAACTTATAAACAAAGACATTGGCAACCTTCAAACACTGGACCCCACCCAGTTTGGGTTTATGAAGGGCCGATCTTGTCTGCTGAATCTGATTGACTTCTCAGTCTCCAGAGCTGTGGATGAGGGTAAGGCGGTCCACACAGCCTATCTGGACCTCGCCAAGGCCTTCAACACCATCCCCCACTCTGGAATCATAGATAAACTTACTAAGCTGGGCATAAATCCCTACATCACTCGATGGGTTGCCAACTGGCTTACTGACAGAACCCAGACTGTAAAAGTAGTCGACTCCAAATCCAGCTCCTGACAAGTGACATGTGGAGTACCTCAGGGTTCAGTCCTGGGACCACTCTTGTTTGGCATCTACTTCTCTGAAGTACAGGCCAACACTAAGGGACTCTGGCTAACAAAGTTTGCAGATGACTGCACACTGGGAGCCATTATTGAATCCCCAAATGATGTGGATATTCTACAAAAAGGCCTTACAGAAATAGATACCTGGTGCCAGAGCCATGGGCTCAAGCTTAATGCCAAGAAATGTTTAGTTATCCCCTTTGGAAAAAAACATGTACCCATGAATTACCACATAGGTGGCAGGACACTAAACATCGAAAGTGTGATGAGAGACTTAGGTACACAGGTGGACAGTGGTCTCACTTTCGATAACCACATTGCCACAACAGTCAGGAAATCTTTCTAAGTGGCACACCTCATCACTAAGGGCTTTTCATCCAGAAAAAAGGAAGTCACTGTCCCACTGTACTCATCCCTCATTAGACCCATTATAGAGTATAATGCCCCATTTGGTATGTACCTCACAAGACATTTGCAACAGCTGGAAAGGCCACAGAAATACCTCAGTAAATGAATCATAGGCCTAAAGCAGATGCCATATGCTGATCATCTAAAAAAACTCCAGCTATACTCTGTGGCATATCGTCTACTCAGACGCAATCTCTGCTTAACATACAAGGCCATGTCAAACCCTGAGCTGTTGTACATGCTCCACTTAAAGAAATCCCAATCCCACAGAGCCACACGCTCCAGGGATCTAAACCTTATCATCACAATGAACAAAACATGCTGGAGGGATAGGTTCCTGACCCAGAGACTCACCATACTCTGAAATAGACTGCCCATACATGTCAAGCAGAGTGCCTCATTGACCCTCTTCAAAAGTAACCTTGATGATTGGATGGGAGATAGGAAATTCACTCCGGGGATCATGTCAGTCATCCTGCTAGACAGGGGCCCAGAGAAGTAAATATTGTGGGAAGAAATATCCAGGGAATTGTTATGGCTAGGCTTGCATAGCCCTTAGAGCTGATAGTCTAGTACCAACCTATGAACCTATGAATATCTATCATTCCCTGTTGTGTCAGACTGCTTTTACTGTGACTTATCTACTCCTTTGCACACACCCCCATACACATCTTTCGCAGTATATGCTATCTTGTTCACTTAGGGGTACTCATATTTTCTAAAAGTGATGAACAAAAAAATGTGAGAAGTCCAGCTCTGCAGAAAATGATGTGTTATTTCAGGTACTCAGGACACATGGGCCAGTGACAGTTCAGATGCCCATGTGCCTCTGTATGACAATATGTGAGAAAGAGTGGTGCATGATATCAGTGTTGTGGGTGGAAGGATTCACACCAAACATAAAAGCTGGAACCTTGTAAATGACATGATATGTAGGACCTCAAACAGGGTACAAAACATAGCCGTCTAAAGGATTGTGACAGGAATTGATCCTTTGTCAAGCTCTGCACTCACTGAGGAAGAATCATTTCTGGCATTCCTGCATGTAGAGCTGTCAGAACAAGCTACAATAGTGGTTAGATGTCACATATCTCTCATGGAGACCAGTCATGTTTATACCCAGACTGTTGGAGACATACCGCAAATATGAGTTTACCCATTGCATTTAGCACTGCCTCTGTCAATCATAGGTATATTAAGCATACAGACTAAAGGACCTGTTGCCACAGATAGATGTTTCATATATAGCTGTGGGAAATCAGCTTACTGCACACCATGGGTCATGGTGTTTGTGAGGTGACAATTATCACATAGTATTTTAGGTTGATAGGTGTTTACTAGGCTAATGACCACATGAGCCAATTTAGGCCTAGCCATGCATCCCAAATCTCTAACAAGTGCAGGTCCCCTTTATAAGTGTAAGCAGAGGCCTGGGAGATGAAACATTTACAAGCAACGGCCTGAGAGATGAACCATTTACAGGTTGCCTATGTCCATTAGAGACACAGGTGACAAGCTAGGGATACATTTCCTGTTCACAAAAAACACAAGGATGAGCGCTTTCATCTGATCACAAGACTTCTTCAGATGAAAGCACTAGTGCTACATACAACTATTTATAGTTGAACACAATTAACACCAATTAAGCTTTTAAAAATTGAGGTTTGAAATTTAAAAGGGCGTCACAATAAAATGCAGCACAATGCTATGCTGTCAGTGCAATATAATATAAAACCTCATATCACCATCTCATAAAATACAAAGATACATATAATTCAAATACTTTCAGCTTTCTTCAATAATACAGATTTAATACTTATGTAGTCCTTCAGACCAGGTGAAATATTTGATTTTAACCTAAGTTGCCATATAAGTTCCTTGTACAACAAAGCTTTTTTCAAGTCCCCCCCTCCCCTATATAGATTTTCTTTAACAATGTCAATGATACCAAACTTGTAACCTCCAAAGGAAGAACATAATAGACTATGCTTAAATAAAGCACTAGTCTCTTTATGTGTCCTAATGTCGTACAGATGTTCATAAATGCGGTCTTTAAATGGTCTTTCTGTTTTTCTATATAGAATGCACAACAATTTGTGCATACAGCCATATAGACCAAGTTTTAAAAGCTTAATTGGTGTTAATTGTGTTCAACTATAAATAGTTGTATGTAGCACTAGTGCTTTCATCTGAAGAAGTCTTGTGATCAGACGAAAGCGCTCATCCTTGTGTTTTTTGTGGATTTATAAAGGACTTTACACCAGTAATTGTGGCCTGGATTTTTTATTTTTTACGTTTTATGAGTTATCTTTTATTCATTCAATACATTTCCTGTTCCCCACCCAATTGTCCAAGTTACACTTGAATTGGTTTAGGGAGGAACTCTGCTTCACATGGATGAGGAGCCTGTTCCAGAGATGGGGTAGTCTCAGGGATACATACCCTTCTCTCAAGCAGGTTCTATTTAAATCACAGGCAAGGTTTAAGTCATTTGAATGGGTATCTCTGGTGCTGTTTGTTCTGATGATATGCAGGAGGTCCATCAGAGTGGGGTCTGACAATGCCTTTGTGCCAGGTATAGATCTCCTCTCAACAGCCTGTAGGAAACAGAATACAGGGATAGGGCCTTGAGATTGTCTGCACTGGACATTTTACTTATGCCATGTATTCTTTTAGTGAGGAATGTCTATTGATGTTCCATTTGTTGGATATGCCTGGTTAGGTACATACCAAAGGGGGATTTGTACTAAATGATACATCTGATGAATGCCAAATACAGTAGAACAATGACTTCCTTGGACCTAGATGCCATACCTTTGTTTATAAGTTACACAATACAGAATGACTCCTCACTACTGTTGACGCGTGATAGTCAAAGCGTAGATTACAGTCTATATGTGTCCCCAAGTCCCTGACTACTGGATCAACTCTAATGGGTGTGTTGTCAATATGAGAGTTACCAGGAGTGGATGACTTACCAAAGGATACTATTATGCATTTCTTGGCATTTAGTTTTAGTCCATGTCTCTGACATCAGTTGTTTGCATGTGTCAGCCCTTCCTGGAGAACATCAACTGGGTGACATATGGGTATGCACCTGACCTCTTGAGTTTGACAACAATGCCAGAGGGGGGTGTTGTGTCAAATGCCTTGGCCAGGTCAAGGTTGGCAGTGTGAACAATTTTGCCCTCATCCATTGCTTTGGTGATCTTCTCAAAGAAGTCCACAAGGGTGAGTACGCATGACCTGCCCTTGATGAAACCAAGCTGGGTTGAGTCTAGTGTCTGGGGGTTTACTATATTATTATTGATAATTTTCATGATAATTATTTCCATGGCTTTGTATATAAGACTAGTGAGACTTATGGATCTGTAGTTTCCAGGGTCTGTAGATGGACCACCTTTTTGCAGAGGGATGACTGTTGGTGTTCTCCATTCATGAGCGATGAAGCCTGTTTGGAGGCTACAGTTAAATAGCAATTGCAGAGAGTCTGATAGGTCATGTTTCATGCTATTTACAAGGCATCCTGGGATATTGTTTGGATCCACTGATGCAGTGTTATTGGCCTTGGAGACAACATTAAGGATCTGTTACCTGGTGATAGCAGGGAGGATTATATTTGATAGGATTTCCTGAGGGAAAGTTGAAGGTGAGAGAGAGGTAAAGTTGGAGCTGAATTTGTTGGCTAGTAGTTTTGCTATATTGTGTGGCTTAATATAGGTGGCTCCATTTACAACGAGCACTGCAAACAATTTGTGTATTGCCTTTTAGGTTGCAGACATAGCTAAAGAATGCCTTGTGATTGTCCTTGCTCTGGGAGGCCAAATTTACCTCAAATTTGGCTTTGGTAGAGTTTATTTGTCCTGTGAGTTGTTTGTTTAGTTTGCTGAGAGTGCTTTTTATTCTGCTGGGTGCTGCACCTCCTAATTTTTGCCATTATATTCTCCCTTCTGTTATATAGCCTGTTGATTTTGTAATTACAGCATGGTGGCTTGTTTTTTGAGTTAGTTCTGTACTTCTTACTAGTGGGTACAGCTGCCTGTATGCTGCTATTAACATGCTTGTATAGGGTTTCTGTGAACAGTTCTGCCTAGGTAGAAGTGTTCTTAGGGTTTATGGGGGCTTCAAATTTTGCCAGATTATCACTTAATAGCAGGAGGCTAGCCTTAGAGTAATTCACGTATATTCCGAGGTTAGTTGTGGGTCCAGGTATTATTCTATTTCAAAGAGACCATTTTGTGGTTTGACCTTACCAGAAAAGACATTACACTACGGGGTGTGCAACAGTCTCCCATAGTAGTGAGGACCAGATCCAGTATGGTTAAACCACTGGTTGGTGTATTGACAATCTGGTCCAAGGAGTTTGTGTTTACAAAATCCAGGAATCTCTGTGCCTGTACGTTTGATGTATATAGGATTACCATTTAATAGTGGGGTGACTAAGTCACCCATGATTATGGTATTAGGTTGGATGGTGAGTGTTTCCAACAAGTTTAAATAAATGGTATGGGTTTCCTGGGTCATAGAGGGGGACCTATAGCTTGGAAGGAAGTGGTATTGCATTTTGCCTATGGTAATTTGAACATGAGCAGCTCAAGTGCATTGTCCTGTTTGACCAGCCTTGAGGTATATTTATTTTTGATGTAAATAGAGACATCTCCACCTTTAGTCCCTGTCTGTGTAGTGGCTGGCCTAAATGTGTGGAAGACATTATAACTTTGTACTATTAGTGTGTTGTCTGCAGCTTTAAACTACATCTCAGTGACTGCACAGACGTCAGCATTTTCTAGGATGAAGAGAACTTCTAGGGAGTGGACTTTTATGTTTAGACTCATAGCACTGAGCAGTAATACCTTTAGATTTTCCTGGTTTTGATTTGCTATGTCAGAAGTACTTTCAGTTTGGCATTGACTAAAAAAGGCATTATGGATGAAGACAATGTTTTAGCTAATATTCAAAAACCTAAAGGGGAGAGATGCAGACCATCCCTGGCAATATGGTCTGTTGACCATCTCATTCCATGCTGACATTATCACATCACCTTATAATGACACCTTAGAAAGCCAATTATTAAAGTCATTCATATTTTTTGTATTGTGACATCATACTTGGAGAAGATAAAATGCTGCTCAATGCTAGGCTCATACTAGCTTGGGACACATATTCTGAGAGTTTCTTGATGTCTTTCTTCATATAGTCTAGGGAGGTATTTCTCAGGTCATTTACTCCCACATGGACTATGACTGAGTCCTACTTGTGCTTGTGGTCCAATGAACTGAGTGTGTGTGTAATGTGGTGGATCCGAGCCCCTGATAAGCAACTGACCGTAAACTTCTCCTTACTCAGCCTGGTGAGAGGGACATCAGTGTGTCTCACAATGGAATCTCCAATGACCAGAATGTTGGCTTGTGTGGTGGCTTGCCTTATGGGCTTAGACGTAGAGGCTCCATGAGATGTGACTGTGTGTGTTGATGTGGGTGTTGTTTTGTAAAAGTACAGTTGGGGCTGCTAAGGGTATTTGTTATGTATACTTTGTCAAGGAGGAATTTGGGGTTTAGGAAGGTTACACTTAAGTGCCTCAGCATATGTGGGTCTATATATCTGTTTTGAATTGTGAGTGATGGGTGCAGAGTGTGTACTACTGACAACCTTATTGACATTAGGAGTACTTCTATGTGAGAGCTTTGTCTCCAGTGACATTGTGAAAATACATCTCTCACATACCATATCAATCTGTTTGAGAATTAACTGATAGTCAGTAAATATGAAGCAATTTCTGCATTGCCTCAGGATGCCCATATCCATCAAGCTGGTAATGGAGGTAGTGGGAAAGTTCATATCCATGGCAACAGATCCTTTTTATTGATTAAACAGTTGGAGTGAGAATAAAAAACAATGTCAGGAGTATCCAGTTTGCAACTTTGGGGACAGTGCTTGTCACTGCAAACTGGTTGCCCTGTATGCAACCATGTATTGGTGAAATTTAAACTGTGTGTTTACAGGAAAAATGTTGCTTGGGGTGTCTGTGTCTATACAGGACACTGCCAAACACTTGAAGTGAAGCTAATAAGTAGACCCTGAAAATTTAAGGATGAAGTATTTAGACAGATTTTGTGACGTTAAAAACAAATCAAGCACTATTTACTGAAAACAAGGAATTAGTTTCTCAAGAACGATGAAAAAGTGGACCACTTGAATAGCTACTGCCTGGCTACTACTAGTGCTGGTCTCACCACAGCTTTACTCTGGTGGGATACAATGCTCCTTTGCTTCTTCTCTCACCAGAAGCAAAACATTAGCACCAATCCCAAGATGAGAAGAAGGCCACAGCCTGTTTGGTGATCCACAGTCTTGTCCCAGATGATGCAAGGGCCTATAGGCTTGTTGTAGCCTTTTCCTGATAGAAGCCTTGAATAGCAACCAGACCAATCAGGAACAGCAAACATAGACACTGACTGCTCAATCAGAAATAGTCAGGAATCAATGGATCCTTCTCTTACTATGAGCAGAATATAAGACCAAATTCCAAGCTATATGGTTATCAGCAGTCTCCAGGAAATAATGTCCATGTGATCCCTCTCTCACAAGGAGAAAGCAGAAGCACTAATCATAAGATGACTACTGAGAGGCAGAATGTGTCTCTCCAATAATTGGTGGTCTTGCAATAGCTATTGCAGATTTTAAAGATAAAATGGAAAAAAGATGGCTAATATCCTAAGCACTGCAATATGCACTAAGCAGTTAGATATGAAAGAGGGGGATGGCCAGTACATTTAAATAGTTGAAGGGGAGTGATTTCCCAAAATGATAATTTTGTCCTTACTCAAAACAGCCAATAAAAGGGGTCAGGGAAAGACATGTGGTCAAATTTAATATAAGGGGCAGTTAACTAGAAAGACACTTGAGTTTAAGAACACAACAGCATCAAGGTGGGAAAAAAATGTCTGTGTGACCCACAAGAGACACAGCTGTGGTCTTTCCTAGTTTTAATATGTAAATAAAAGCAGAATACAAGTAAAACACATTGTAAAGAAAACATATCACAACATACAAAACAGAAGAAAGCAATAAAGTAATACAAAATATGAGAAAGCAAAAGCTAACTAACCTTTCCCTGACAGCAAGTTGCAGCAGAGTGCTTTTCATTTTTTATACATTTATATCTATAGGGCACACCATTGGTACCAGATCACATGTAAAGGTTGAGCCAAGACAAGAGTCTGATGCCAGTTCACTGCTAATGTCTGGTGATGAAGCCAACATGCACATCAATTTAAAGTCCCAGGGCATATTGACAGTATTTTCTCATTCTTGTGTGGACATAGGTTCATAGGTTCATACTAGGCTATCTGCCCTAGGGCATTTATAAGCCTAGCCAGAGTGTGTTTGGCTTTCGCCAACCATTTTAAATTAATTTTGCTATGGCCTTTTTCGAGGTTAGTATACTGTGCCTCTGTCTAACAGTGACACAGAAGTGATACCCGGGGTAAACCTACGATCTCCCATCCACTCATCAAGATTCCTCTTGAAGAGAGTCAATGAGGGACTCTGCCTAACCTGGACTGGGATTTTATTCCAGAGTGAAGGGAGCCTCTGGGTTATGAATCTGTCCCTCCAGCATGTCCTATTTATTTCAGTGCTGAGGTTCAATTCTCTCGAGCGCATAGCTCAATGGGATTTGGATTTTCTGAGGTGCAGCATGTCTATTAATTCCGGGATGGACATGGCTTTATACGTCAGGCACAGATCGCCTCTGAGCAGGCGGTATGCCACTGAGTAGAGCTGGAGTTTCTTTAACCAGGCAGCATATGACATCTGTTTGAGCCCTTTGATCCTCTTGGTGAGGTACGTTTGGGGTCTTTCCAGTTGCTGCAGGTGTCTGGTAAGGTACATCCCAAAAGGGGCATTGTACTCAATTATGGGCCTGATGAGGGATGAGTAAAGAGGCACGATGACCTCCCCTGATCTAGATGTGAATCCCTTCATGATTAGGTGGGCTATATAAAATGTTTTTCTAACCACTTTGGCCACGTGGTTGTCAAATGAGAGATTGCTATCATCTTGGGTCCCCAGGTCCCTAATTACTTCTTCTGTACTTAATGGATTACCACCTATGTGGTAATTTGTGGGCACTTTGTTTTTGCCAAAGGGGATGGCTATACACTTTTTGGCATTTAGCTTGAGGCCATGGCTCTGGCACCAGTTGTCTGTTTCTATGAGGCCCTTTTGGAGGATGCTTGTGTCGGCTGGAGAGTCGATTATGGCACCCAGTTTGCAGTCATCTGTGAACTTGGTCAGCCACAGTCCTTCCGCGTTGGCCTGTACTTCCGAGAAATATATACCGAACAAGAGAGGTCCCAGGACTGAGCCTTATGGGACGCCACTTGTAACTGGTTTGAAGTCTGACATGGCTCCAGCAATTCTAACCATGTGGGTTCTGTCCTTGAGCCAGTTTGCAACCCATCTAGTGACATAGGGGTTTATATTTAAGCTGGTGAGCTTATCTATAATGCCTGAGTGGGGTATTGTATTGAAGGCTTTTGCGAGGTCCAGGTAGGCTGTGTGGACCACCTTCCCCTCGTCAATGGCCTTGGTGACTGTTTCAAAGAAATCAACCAGGTTTAAAAGGCAGGATCTGCCCTTAACAAAGCCAAACTGGTTAGGATCCAGTGTCTGTAGGTCCCCAATATCTTTATTTATGAGGTCCATGATTTTCCTTTCCATAGCTTTGCAGACCAAGCTAGTCAGGCTTATGGGGCGATAGTTTCCAGGAAATCGTTGAGACACCACCTTTGTGGAGAGGGACCACTGTTGCTGTACGCCACTTTTTGGGTACATATCCTGTAGTAAGGCTGAGACTGAACAGTAGTTTTATGTTTGGGTTTAGCTCTTCTTGAAGTTCATGTAGGACACAGCCCAGGACACTGTCTGGTCCCATTGATGCTGTGTTTTTTGCTTTGGAGAGGGCAGCTATTACCTGAGCATCTGAGATGTCAGGGAGGCAGCACTCTGCTGGGATAGATATTTGCCCTTTTGGTGGGGAGAGGGGGGAGAAGTTTGCGCTGAACCTGTCAGCTAGGATGTTGGCAATGTCTGTGGGTTCGGTGTATTTTTTGTCATTTTGGACTAATTCTGAGCATATCTGGGAATTCCCACCCAGGTTTCTAACATAACTAAAGAAAGCCTTGTAATTATCCTTAATGTCCTGTGCAATTTTTCTCTCTAAGCTGGCCTTAGACGATTTTATGAGTGCCCGTAGTTTTTTGCTAATACTGATCAGAGATGCCTTCCCTTTTTGGGATTTTGCTCTATCATGTAGTAGCTTCCTCCTTCTATTGTATAGTTTGTTTATGGCTGGGGTCCACCAGACAGGGCATCTGACTTTGGAGGATTGGGTCTTGGTTTTATTTGGGATTGCATGATCCATGCATTCCTGAAGGTGTTCATAGAATGTGTTTATAAAGGATTCTGCGGTCTGGGCCGTAGTTTCCACAGGCCCGGGCGCTTTGAAGGATTCCACCTCAGTTTTGAGGAGTGTGAAATTTGCTTTAGAGAAGTTTTTCACTGTGGTTTTCAGGGCAGGGGGTAGAGTTGGGATGTGAATATCCAGTGAGATTAGTTTATGGTCTGATCTTACCAGTGAGGGATACACTTCTGGTCTGGAGCATAGAGTCCCCATGTTGGTGATGATCAGGTCCAGTATGTTTTCCCCTCTTGTGGGAGTGGTAACAAGTTGTTCCACAACATTTGAGTTTATAAATTCTAGGAACCTTTGGGCTAGGGTGTTGGAGCTAGAGTAATGCTCTCAGTCTATGTTTGGGTAGTTGAAGTCGCCCAATATAATGGTGTTTGGAGAGACCTTCATATTTTCCAGTGTTCCCAGGAAGGCCGAGTGGGGTTCCTGGGTTTGGGAGGGTGGTCTTTAGCAGGCTATAAACTGGAAGGCAGTTTTACCCACTGTTAGTTGCACATAGATAGTCTCTGATGCTTCGTGCTGTGCCACCAACCTGGAGGTGTGGGTATCTTTGATGAATATTAATACTCCCCCCTCCTGTTGTGGTTCGGTCTAAGTTTTGGGGCCAAAAAGCATGGTATGAGGTATAACCTGGTAGTGCTAGGGTGCTCTCAGGAGCCTTGAACCAGGTTTCTGTTACTGCACAGATATCAATGTTCTCCATGCTAAAGAGAGTTTCGAGTGCGTGCATCTTGAGGTTTAGACTTCTGGCATTGAGTAGCATTGCTCTTAGTTTCTTATCCCTTGTTATACCTATGGAGGTGGGTTTGTCTTTTGAGCCTTGCCTAAAAAAGGCACTATGGGGGTAGCAAGAGCCCTTGCCGATATCCGAAAGCCCAGGGGTGACAGGTGCAAGCCATCACTAATGAAGCATCGTGGTTTGTTGAGCATGTCGTCCCAAGCTGACAGGCATTGGATCCCCTTTGAATGACACCAATACTTAAGCCAATTGTTGAAATTGATCATCTTGTCTTCATATTGTGGCATCATTCTTGGTGATGGTAAGATGCTACTCAAGGTCAGGGGCATACCGACCTGGGCTACATGCTCAGAGACCTCCTTTATGTCTCTTTTCATGTAGTCCAGGGAGGTACGTCTCAGGTCATTCACACCAGCATGGACAATGACTGAGTCATATTTGTACTTGCCTTGGAGTGACCTGAGTGCTTGTGTTATGTGGCGGATCCTAGTGCCTGACAGGCAGCTCACCGTGACCTTCTCCTTGTTCAGCCTGGTGAGCGGGACATCAGTGTGCTTGATGAAAGAGTCACCTATTACAAGAGTATCAGGTGTGTTGTTAAGCCTTAAGGGCTGTGACTGTTCGGCACACTGGCTTTGTGAGCTATGTGTTGCATGTGTTTTGTTTTGGGGTAGTGGTTGCTTGGGTGTCTGCTTTGGAGGTCTCTGCTGCTTAGGCAGATTTTTATTTAGAGCCTCCGAGTATGTTTTTGTGTGTTTATGTGTTTGGTTTGCTGTCGTGGTAGGTCTATGTGAGACTGGAATTGTAGTGAGTGTGGTTTCCTTCTCCTCCTGACTGGTTTTGCCAGTACTGAGTTGAGAGAGCTTAGCCTCCAGTATGGCTATATGATTGCATCTCTCACATGTGTTGGAATTTGTTGGGAGGAGGAGAGGGTTGTGTGTGTACATGAGGCAGTTGTAACATTGCCTCAAGATTCCCAGATTCACCAGCTGGACTGGAGAGGAGATTGACAACTGACCTTTGGACATGCTAGAATAGTATTGGGAATTCCTTTATAATTGAAAAAAGGGCCAATGGTGAACGAGGTACTCAAGGGGAGTTTGTGAGTGTGTAGTGCTTTTAATATTTTAGCACTGACTTATATAATTGCTTTAATGAGCAAGTGCCAGGTGACTGCAATGTGTTACAGGTAACTTAAATGCAAAAACAACAAACAGTAACTTTCCTTCAAGTGAAACAAGGAAATAAGTACAGTAAGCAATGCAGATATCACTGGGGATCCACAGAAGCGCTGAAAAGCCGTGTTTTAGGTGGAATTAGCGTTTCAGGGAAATAACAAGCAAACAAACAACAAGCATACAAACAAAGCTAGATTCAGCAAGCCTGGATCTAGTCTATGCTACAGCAAACAAGGTGTACCAATTTCAGTAAGAAACAGTTCAAATATGCATGCACTATAAGCCTTTAACCAGAAATTCCCAGCTCAGAAGGGCAGAGTCCAGCCTCTCCTCCCACAAGAGTGCAGACCATGAACCTTCTTAATGTAAAATAACTGGCCTGAAGCCCAAGTGCTTAAACCAGAACTAATACACTTTTAGAATAACAGACACTGAGCCCTCAATCAGCAGTTCCCAACTTAGAAGGATGTAAGCTACCTGTTCTGCCACTACAGTGCAGACCACAAACCTTCTTAATGTAAAACAACTGGCCTGAAGCCCAAGTGCTTAAACCAGAATTACTACACTTTTAGAATAACAGACACTGAGCCCTCAATCAGTAGTTCCCAACTTAGAAGGATGTAAGCTATTTTTCCTGCCACCACAGTGCAGGCCACAAACCTTCCTAATGTAAAACAGCTGGTCTGAAGCCCGAGTGCTTAATCCAAAAGACCTAGAATGATAGCTACAGTTTAATCAAGTTACTACCAAGCAGTAATAAATACAACTGAATACTTTAAAGAATGCCTGGATTAGTGCTCAAGTTATACAAACAAAGCTAGATTCAGCAGGCCTGGATCTAGTCTATGCTACAGCAAACAAGGTGTACCAATTTCAGTAAGAAGCAGTTTAAATATGCAGGCACTATAAGCCTTTAACCAGAAATTCCCAGCTAGAAGGGCAGAGTCAAGCCTCTCCTCCCACAAGAGTGCAGACCATGAACCCTTTTAATGTAAAATAACTGGCCTGAAGCCCAAGTGCTTAAAACAGAATTAATACACTTTTAGAATAACAGACACTCAGCCCTCAATCAACAGTTCCCAACTTAGAAGGATGTAAGTTACCTGTCCTGCCTCTACAGTGCAGACCACAAACCTTCCTAATGTAAAACAACTGGTCTGAAGCCCAAGTGCTTAAACTAAAAGGCTTAGAATGAGTTACACCAAGAAGTAATAAATACAATTGAGTACTTTTAAGATGACGCAAAAGCAAACTGGGACACCACTGCAGCCTCCTCCATACATACCTAACAAACACTACAGTGTGGTGTACTGTCTATCTAGTATAAAGGGGCCTTCACACTCCTTGATAACAAATTCACTAATACCACAGATGACTGAGCAACATATCAGGAACATGTGGGTTGAGTAGGGACACATCTGAAAACATTTTGTCACTGTATGTCTGCTGATTAAGGTTCCACAGTATCTACTGTTTACCTCACTTGACTACATGCACACCCAACCTCCCCCACAAGCAAACACATAATCCACAGTGCTGACCCCTCATAGAGAATTGCACAAACCATAATGGCATGTACCATATTTTAGCTGTCCCACTACTGTCTACATAACACCTCACAAATACAATGACAAACATAACAGTGGCCAGTAGTATAATATCTGTTAAAATTTACACACTGTACAAGCCCTTAGATGACTTTCATATCAGCAGACATTGAACAGTCCATTTTTTGGCCTACTGGTATACATGGACTATATTAACACAGAGAGAAATCCTATATGCACTGAAAATTAGCCTGTGACCCCATAGTACCCCACCCCCACCCCTTTACCTTGCCATGTCAGATGGCGTTCAGTAATGGTGCAATCTCCATTGCAGTGGTAGCTTTGTTCTATGTTTAAACAGTAACATACACACACACTACAGTATCATACTGGCAAGGGGATCCTGAGGCACCATTTATAGACATGACTAAATTTTAATAACAACTATTTTCCCACACACTTACCTTTCAAAGATAACTACTGAGCTTATAACTTCTTGTTACCAATGTTATGAGTAGCTCAGTTTGTTGCTGCTTAACAATCTTCTGTAGCACAATAAGGCAAATGGCAGATGTGGCTGCTTATTTCATGCAGGTGTGAAGTTTCTAGCTTGACAATCAAGTTAATCAGATACAAGATCCTAAATTTGTCTTAATCTCATATTTTTGTCATTGTAGCAAAGTCAGTTTCTATATTGAGATGCTCACTCACCTACATACACTTGCATGAATACCAGCTGCACTCATTAAGTATGAGTGGGTGGGTTAATGACCTCTCAAAAAAAAACAGCATGCTTTTCCAAACCAGTACAATATATTGGTGTTTTTTTACTGAGTTAGTGACTTCAGCATGGATGCAGTGAAATTTAGTTTAGTTATGTAGTCTTTTGAGGTGCTAAAGAGCAAAACTGTTACCACAGTTAGGTATCATAAAGCCAGTACACAGTTTCCGTTTTACTAAGCAACAGTGGCACCATGATGACTCTCCATACCTCTCAACTGCACAGACTTTCACAGAATGTCCAGATTTCTGCCTCATATTTTTGACCTGTTACTCTTAAAATTGTGGTTTACTGGCAAATCATTGCCAAATCTTTGAGGACTGAAGTCAGAAAATAATGATAGACATTTAAGATTCAGACTTTATAAGCTTCAGAAAATTCATGCTAATGCAAAATCTGTTATTCTATCAACTTTCTAAGTTTGTGAGAGCAATATTTCAAAATTGTCCCTATTTGTAGGCCTTTATCCCCCCCAATGTATGGCTTTGTCCAGATTTCTTACTGTAAGAGGTTAAGAGTTATGCGACTCCCTCTAACTAGCTGCTCGATGTTGCACAACGTCTTATCAATGAAATCAATACTTGTGACTATGAGAGGGCTACTACTGTTGTCTGACATTTAATCTAGTGAATATTGTAGTTTCCACAAGCTCAGATTTTAGCAGGCTTCCCCTGCGGAGAAGTAGGAGAAAGAGTAAACTTTTATTACAATGACTGTGGGAAGTCCATTGGCCAAGATGTAGGGCTGCACAGAAGTACCTGCTGCATGAACACTCCTTATGCCACAGGTTCATGATGTTGCACACATGGCCCATGCACTCCTTCAAGTCAGCAAGTAGACCATGTACTGTACTTTGCAGCTCAGCAATGCCTGTTTTTTGTCTGGCTGTCCTTGAATTACAGCCCTTCACCAATGCTGGCTAGTGGCCATGGACAAACCTAGCTCATGTGGTGAACAGTACCATAGTCAGCCCACTCTGTCTCCAGTGTGGCAAAACCCCATGGAAAGGGGGAGTCATTGGTCAGTGCTCCATATCCTCTTCATCATACAGTGTTGAGAGAAATGCATCGTGACTTAGATGATCAAGTACATGTGGTTGGGATATCCCTGTCTTGTCTAGCCAAAACATTTGCTGCAGTTTGTGAATATGGAGCACTCCATCCTTTCAGCATGGTGTGGACCATGCTTGTCACTTATCCAGCAGAGGGTGATCTCATGGACAGGGACATGCATGGCCTGCCCATCTTTTATGGGTGCTCTGCACCTGTCCACCAGATATTACCACAGTGCTGCTATTGCAGCATCTGCTACAGCCATGTCCCTGCACACACTCACTCAAACTACTGCAGTGCCCATGACCACATACTTACAAATCAATGGATACAGTATCCCCACTGTAACTAGTCCTTCCCAGTTTGCCTACCACCTCACACACACACACACACACACACACACACACACACACACACACACACACACACACACACACACACACACACACTCGCTTGCACACACACACTCACAAAACACACACACGCACGCACACACACAAAAATACTGTACATCACAGCACCACCTATGCACACTGCCCATTATTGATATTTACCACTGTGGCCTTCCCCACCGGTGCATATGATAATAACTGCCCTGCCCTCAGTATACAGTTAGTTGGGTAGCCTATGTCTGATGAACAGTGTGGCCACTTTATGCATGTTACAGCACAGCCTGGGTGTAGATTTGCATGCATTTTTAATGTGTTGTGTGTAATGCTTTATGATGGTCCATTGTTATGAATAGATACTGCCTCTTAGCCAGTGCAGCAACCTTCTGTGCCCACATCCATCTGGTATAGTCCTCCCCTGTGGCCAGCTCCTCCACTGGCACCTCATGAAGCACTTTCTCCTTCACAGGCTCATCCCGTGCAGCCAGCTCCACCACTGGCTCTGTATCAGGTACCTTTTCTGCTGCTGAGTCTGAGACTTCCTTCTCCTGATGGTATCTGCCCTGCTGTAAGTACTTGCATATAATAATCTTGTGTGACACTGCACAGACTGCAGGGTCAAACAGCACTTCACCATCAGTTACATCTAGACAGTGGAAGCAAGCCTTCAGCAGGTTAGCCATGTATGACAATGACACAGGTCAATGACAGGGCAGTGTTGTAGCTATTCTCTGCCATTGCTTGGCGATTTCTTGTGCATGTAATCAATAAAAAGTGCCAGGTCATATCCAACATCACCAATAATATATCTCTGGGTAAAATCATCCTGCTTAAACTGCTGGTATAATTTGTTTGTATACCATATGTGGAAGTCATGGGCACTGCCTGAGTGACCCACAGACACAGTGTATATTATACGCCATGTGATACAGACTACCTGGCAATTTATACAGTGGAAGCCCTATCACTTAATATACCTTCAACTACGCTCCCCAGGTGGAGCCTTTCTTCAAATCTGGGTGCAATCTATAGCCTGCCAATAGCTCGGGAAAATGGTCTGTGTCATAAAAAGCTCACATAGTGTTCTCTCTCCTCCCTTCTGTGGTATGTGGAAACCAAATATGCTCACCTACATACTGTACATTGGCATTGAGGAAGTGGTGAAGCATCTTTGAGCCTGATGTCTTGGATGCACTCATCATGTCCCCTATTGATTGCTGAAAGTAGCTAGTATTTTCAAAGCCACACATACAATGTTGTCCACAGGAATAGGTATTCCACACATCCCACAGGTAACATATGAGAGTAGATGTAATACAGCTTAACCAGCTCCTGATGGTGCTTCTGCCCACATGGTAAAGTCCATAATTTTGTTGTTACAGAGGGCATGATATGTTAGGTGTTCATGGATAACATGCTACCTGCAAGTGCAAAGATTCATGACATTGTGACTACCAACATTAATAACAGTCCATTGCATATACAGATGATCTATTGCAGTGACTAACCTGTACAGGATTTTGCAATCTGTCTCACATAACTCACATTATAGTTGCTGTCTGCAACTCCAGAGTTAACATCTCTTGAAGATAAATACATATGATTCAGAATAACTCTACCTTATTGTTTAGTCTCATTTGTATTTGTGGTTGCCCTCATTTTAATACTACTGCTCCTTAGGTGTCATCATACCACCACATGCATATAATGTAAACTTCAGAATTATTCTGGTTTCCACGTGTCACAACTGCTCGCACCTTGTGATGGGCTGCTCTTCACCACAACAGCCTACCACTTGTGAAAGCTATTTCAGAATCCTAATCATAGTTCATTTTAGTTACTTTTCTTTATAACTATTTATTTATAACATTTTGTAATTTCTTTTCCTTTGAACTTATCAAAAGTTTGCAATTCCTGAAAATAGTAAGTAAAACGTTTTGATTAAAAAAAAAAATGAACCACACAGAAACATATTTGCCTGTTCTTTTAATCTGACAGATGACTGTGGTTAAAAAACAAACCAGATCTGACCTTTCAGCAGACTGTTTCAAGTGCATTTATATGTCCATTGATTTACAGTATTTCACATTTTGTCTCCTGTTCAAAGGAACAGATTTTGTAACAGTTTAGCAGTCATGTTCCTTAAAAAAGAACAATACGGACTAATAAAATATTTTACTTGCTGAGAAATGCAAGTTAATAAAGCTATGTGATTCTCAACTTATTAAATATAAAACATGTATAATTGATATGTTTATTTGTTAGAAAAATATTAATTCTTTCAGAAATGTGATTTAAATAAATATAACTGTTTGTTTTATAATACAGAATTCAATAATATTGAAAACATTGCAAAACAATGGACTAGGTGACCTATGGGAGGCATCAAATAGTGCCAAACACATAAAAAATTATGAGGATGTCAAAAAAGAAAAAAATAATTCTATTAACATAACAACAGGAAAACTAAATCAGCAGTCCAATCTAAGTAAACCATGGGCCAAGATATATCTGGTGTATGAGGCACAAAAGCTTGAACAGCCATAACATTAATCTCTGATGCAAAAAAATATATATATTTATGTTGTTCTAATATGATCAACGTATACATGTATATATGTTTTGTTCTTTCTAATTTTTGTCTAAGTTTCTCTTATGTAACCTATATGTACTTGCATATTCATGTCATTTTGTTTCCTCTTAGGTTATCCACTTAAAGGGGTATCTATGTTTAATTAATTTTAAATATTATCCTTTTATGTCTTTTACTTACAGATTTGTATAATGCTGTAATGGAGCTTTTCTCCCCGGGCTTCTACTGAAAATGGACATATATCCAGTTAGACTAGCCTGGTCAACAAATGTAAAATAAAAAATAAAATAAAAATAAAGCAGAAAAATAACTAATGCTGATAACTAGAACACAACATTGCAAAGCTAACAGGAAGAGACACAAAATGTTAATAATAGAGTAGTCATCTTATAGTGGTGGAAAAATAAAAAGTGCACAGACTGTATATAAATTTATGCACTAGGGAAAAATCATTAATATGAGCACACAGACACACATGCGCGTGGGCGCACACACACACAAACACACACACACACACACACACACACACACACACACACACACACACACACACACACACGCAAAAACATACAAAAACAGCCACAGACACACAAAAGAGACCCACACACACCTTCAGAGAGAAAAGTATATATGATAACATCATAGCAAGGCAGACATATATATTAATCTAAGGAAAATTACCTAAACAAATATCTAGCACTAAACATGATTAGTTTAACTCAATTAAAAGACAGAGCTTTGCAGGCAAAGAGAAAATACTACTGGCATGAAACAGATATCAATAACAAATAGTAATATTTTACATATTTTCAACAGCACAGCTGAAATATTTATTTCATTATACACTGCAAAGGAAACCAAAGTCACAAAGAGAGCAAAGCAACTGGTCAGGCTCACAACTCTGCACTGTTGATTACACAAGCGACTGTTATGCTAGACAGAGTTGGTAGCTGTTGTACTATGTAGAATGCTCAAAGAGGAAGAACGAATAATATTGATGCGGCATTCAGGACCAACACATAATAACCTCACAAGGCACAGGAATGTGTTACAACAGCTTTAGACATTCAAAACACTTAGCATGCTATTAAGAACAAAGACTAACCCTGTAGGCAGGAGTGCCACATTGTTGTTTAAGCCAAACTGATGTCCTTAGCATGTGGAAGCTATGATATGTGAAGTCAGGAGGGCAATACTGAGCTTAATTGCATACTAGGGATGCAGAAGATATTCCCTGAAGTTAGTGCAGGGAATTAAATCTATGAGCGATTAGCACACTTCATTCTGTAGTACAGAGTTTAATTCCTTCATCCTTCATTTCCCTATTGTGTTTCTCTAAGCAAGTCACACAGGCAGGCAGTACTCTCAAGCTAAGTCTGAAAAAGATCTACATGGATCAGTGCTAAACCTTGATTAACAAATAAAGATAAATGAAATGTCTAAGGTACTAAAACCTATAGAGATGCCAAGATACACTGCTGTTTTTCCACAGAAAGCAGAAAGGCGAATGTCTCATTATATCCACTGAATGGCATGTTGCACATTCTTATGACACTGCAGGGGGTGGCAGCAGGAAACAATGCTCATGCTTTGTGACCTTCAGACAAATGAATGCATTACTTATCAGGTATCATTCACCCTTCTAAAAAAAAAAAAAACAGTGACGTACTGAAATTAGTTGGTGACAGAAAAAGAAAGAAGGATCCAATGATCTGGACAAGTGCATTATGGCATTCCTAGCACTAGCAGGAAGTGTACAACATCAAGTTCACACATTATTATGGTTGAACTACATCTGCCATAGGGCAAAGGCATTGGTTTAAGAGTGCACACAAAAGCCAAGAATGAAGAGTAAGGAAGTGTGAGGTTTCTGTGGGCCACATCCTGGAAACAAATCTGCATAACACCATTTGTCAGTGCTGCAAACATGGGATACCTACATCAAACATGGTCCTGTTAAGAAATGTTCCATAATGCCCACTGAAGCTCAAAGAGCAAAATGGTTGACCTCCATGTGACAAAAATACCCCAAGCCACTTGAATTTAATTGAGCTTGCTAGATGTCCTCCAACAAAGGATGAAAATATTGTAGTGAGCCACACACACAGGAAAGTCACGACATTTCCATGATGACATTTAAAACTGATAACACACATTAGTCAACATGCAATAAGTTCCTCAATGTACACAGAAAATGAACATATTAACATCTGGTAGGATGAGGACAACAGCAACAAACTCCACACTATAATCTGTACTTAGTTATTATTGTTCAAACAAACATCAATGACCAATCTATGGGAAAAATGTACTAAAGCCATAGCTACAGTGATGGGAAATGGGAAGTTGTCCAGGGTGCATGTGTTGGGGGGAAGCACGAATGGCAGTGTAGAATAAACAATGACAAGTAGTCTTTGTGCTCTGGGCTGTTTAAATTCCATTCATTCAGTCAATGGAATAATTTCCGTTTGGGCATGGTGAGCACTCAATCATTACTACTGTAAATCTGCACAGCTGCTTAAACTATTTCAGACTGTTTGCAGCATTTGTTTGTTAGTAGCCATAGCAAGGAGCTATTACTGGTCTTTTCTACAGCCTATGCAGTTTATGAAAAGTGTTACAGTACAGCAAAGAGAGCAGAGAACTAGTATGTTGAAACCTTTTTTCTCCTTTCATCCTCAACTCTGGTTGAAGGAGTCACAAATTCAGGGAACTGCCCAGGGTGTTAGCTGACCTAGCTGCAGCACTGGATTATACTATTAATATGGCAATACTTGAATCTAGTTCAAGACAGACGCAGAGGTGTTGATTCTCATGGAACCAAACTCATCATCAGTCAGCAGTCTCATGAAGCACTGACTGTTCATAATATAATAAAGTCCCAGCAAATTAATCAACAGATATGGTAAGAGGCTGCTGCATGAAACTGATGGCAGAAAAGGCCAATATGGTTTAACCAGTTAGAAACACAGCAGCTAGATACCAATACACATTAACAGAACATGTGCCAAATATACTAAACCACGGGTGTGGTGTATGTCGGCCACCACAGTTGCGAATTAATTTAGAAAGACTGGATCAGTGTGATATACTATGCAAGTTATTTGGTTAATGACGCAATCAGATCAAATATTGTAAAAATCAATATACATTATGTGTATGTGCATTCTATGTACTACATCCAACATAACTGGAGATCTATACTAGGTACAGTGACCTTATGGTAAACATGTTAGATGATAACCAGTAAATGCTCCATCTTCTCGAAAACAGTATAAATATCAAATGCCATCATAGACTTGAGAAGGTATACCCCGAAAGAGGATGTCACTAGCCCATGATGTTGACAAACCATAACTAAATAACAATGGCCAAGCTGAGTAAAATGACCCATATAAACTCCTCAAATTGTGAAACCAAAACAGTTAAAAAGTAGAAAAACGGCAGCAGCAGAACCACAACAACACTGTTTTTATTGTAGATAAAGTAAACACTTTCGTCGGTGTACTCCACCAACTTCATTAGACAAATTACATAACACGTAGTTGCAAGTTTAAATACTTTCAAACTGCCATATCAATTACACAATTAAAGTCATTTTTTTAAAAATTAAAGAGATATTCCCAGAAAAAACATTTTGCAACACAGAACGCCAAAGTGGGAATAAAAAACTACATTACTAGTAGTGTAACATAATTAAATATACATGAGTTCTTTACATTAGCAGAACATTGCAAAGTCTTTATCATAAATAGAAACAGAAAAATATATGGTTAAAAACAGAAAAATACATGGTTAAAACCAGCCGACCAGTATGACAACAGTATTACCAAGTCAAAGTTTTTGTCCCTTCTCTGTATACCTATTTGTGTCCTAAAATTCTTCGTCCAAGAACTCTGATGTGAACCAGCATTAAAAAACATATATCTGGCGCTAATCCACTATGCTTATGTTTAAATGAATTAAGTTGGAATTTTATAGGCGTTGTTAGAGCCCAAACCCAATACTTTAAGAAAACTTACACCATATATTGTGATTCTAATAATACACCAAAAAATACACTACAAAATACGAGGTGTATAATGTAAATTGTGCTATAAATGTAGTTGTGTTAATAATGTTATTAAATTAAAGATGCTATAGTTAGAATAGCCTTATCTATTTAGAGCCTTAAGTTTGAGAAGGCATTTAATAGAAATGTAATCATTAAGCCATGGGGGCACATGAGCCGAGGTATGTACCAGCCATCTCAATTCACATTCCTCCAGTCTGAGTTCCCAAGGCCAACCCCTAATATTGTGTTCTACCTGTTGTAGTACCAAAAACTAAAATTGACGATTGGGGTGTTCTATGATGTGTCTCGCCAAGGCGTTGGTAGTACTGTTCTTCCCAATACAGTAGGTATGTTCATACACCCTTTGTTTGATTTTTCTCTCCGTTTTCCCAATATAGTATGCATCACAGGAGACACAATTTGCTGCATAGACCACACCTTGGGATTCACAATTAAACCTACCACTTATATGATATTCTTTATCCCTTAGTCTAACCTTATTTGTCGTTCTAATGAGTCTGCATTGTGGGCATCTGCCGCATTTCGTCATACCCGCACCTCTTTTATTTACTTTATTTCTCTCCACTAGGGTTTTTAAGTTAGGGCCCCTTTGAAAGGTCATGAGAGGTAGTTGTCCTAGTTTGGTAAGACTGGTATCCTCGTTGATAAGGGACCAGTTTTTGTTAAGTATGTCCCTAATATGTGTGGCATCTAGGGAAAATGTTGTAATGAACCTGCTAGTTGTGCTGTCATTAGTGCGATCCCTAATAACTACATCATTAACCGCCCATTCAGTATGCTCCTGCTCATACCATTTACAAACTATCGGGCGGAAGTGACCTACCACTCTTTTCCTGTCAACTTCCTCAAAGATGTTGTTGAGGAACCCCTATGGGTAACCTCTTTTCAAAAACATAGACTTCAGTAGTGAACATTCATCTATAAATTCATCATAGCAGGAGATCATTCTAGCAGCCCTAACCGCTTGCCCTTTCATAATTGCCTTTTTCTGATGTAATGGGTGGCTGCTGGTGAAATGTAGAAAGGCATTAGAATAATTGGGCTTGCGATAGATAGTTGTTCTATATCTTTGGTTCAAACTATCCTTACTTAGAAGTACATCCAAGTAGTTGATATCCTTATGTCCTATCTGATAAGTGAAATCCAAAAATGTAGTGAATGTTTTGATGTTAAAAACAAAGGTCTCAATAAGCTCAACTTCCCCTTTCCAGATGAAACACATATCATCTTGGTACCTCGTGTACCAAATGACATTCTCCTTGTAAAGAGCATCATTAAATAAATAATGTCTCACCCAAAAAGCCATTACACAATTGGCAAAACTACTGCCACAAGGAGACCCCATAGCAATCCCTGTCTTCGGTAGATAGATGGTTCTGTTAAACCACAAAATGTTGTTAGTCAGTACTAACTCCAACAAGGTTTCAATGGTGTTTATATCACTACCAGCCATGCCTTTAAGATATAGGAATTATCTGACCCATTCAATACCTAGTCTCTGTGGGATAACTGTATATAGATCTTTTATGCCCACTGTGAGAAAGGTAAAACCATCTTGGTATGCTAAATTATTGATACAATAAAGAAAACTCCATGAATTATGGCATATTTGTGATTCAGACTTGATGTAAGGTTTGAGTTTGCAATCAATAAACTTAGCACATGCATATGTGACTGAGCCTCTCCCATCCACTATGGGTCTAAAAGGGGGGATGTGGATATTTTTATGCAATTTGAGAGACCCAAATAGTGTAGGTAAAATGGGAGCTGGCATAATTAAATACTGCAAGGTGTCTATGTCAATGCTACCATCAAGGAATAGATAATTAAGTACATTATTCACCTTCTTATATGCTGTATTAAGCTCATTCAAACTAACCGTTTCATATACATCAGATTTCACATGAGCTTCCATTCTATCTATGTAACAAACTGATCTATGAAAACCAAACCCCCATCCTTGTCAGGTTTCATAACTCGAATGTTACAAGAGTTCAGTAAGTCAATGTATTCCAACTCGCTCTTGGAACAGTTAGTTGTTGGAGCAGATCTTGAAACTTCCTTAGCAACTGACGCTCTAATGTCCATCTCACTTACTTTCTCAAACATAGCTAAGGATGCTTGCATAGGTGGGTTGAATAGACTAGACACTCTCAATGCGCTTGTAAGTGCTGGGTTGTTACCAAAAGTGCAGTTAGATTAAGCTTACGCACAAACATTCTCAGATCCAGAATGGTTTTGACCAGATCAACCTTCTATCAAGAACAAATGTCAGCCCCTTTGCAAAAACATTAACTATCTCTTCATTAATATTTAGGGTGCTAAAATTGTATATCTTGATGTCACCCTCATTGTTTGTCAAAACTGCAGGTAAATCATAGTCTACATCCTTCTCCGGTTTTGATGCTTCCTGCGTGGACCTTGGGAGCTGTTGTAATTGCTTTGGTTGTGCCACTGCTGGTTTCCTCAGTTGTTGTGAAAATCCTGTTGGTTTGTGGAGATGGACTGCCCATTATTCTTATAGGCTCCCTCAGCATCGCCCTGTTGTACACCATTATTAGCTTACTGGTTATTTCTAATTCGCTCACTTCTGCAAACCCCTGGTGTAGAGGCATCATTGTTGGTGTGCTCTGGACTAAAACTTGCAGCCCCATTATCGAGGGAGTCCCTTAAACCAAAGCTCTCCTCATTAGTGTTAGTGTTATACAATGGAGGGGGTGGAGGGTATGCAGTGCCTCTCCCATAATCATGAATATCCCTTGCAAGCTTTTTCTTTTTTGTTTCTATTACTTTCTTTAAACTAGCCTCGATGCTAGAAAAGATACGAGTGTAGTCATACTTGTATCTATTGAAGTCATTGTTGTTAAAGATAGCGTGTTTTAATAGTTCCAGTTCAGATTTTAAAACAACAATCTGTGCTCAATAATACTGGATTAGTAAAGCTAGAAAATCAAAACCTTGTTGGTCAAATAATACAATCAATTCCTTGTGGAAAGTTAAATTATTAACAAGTCCTACTGGATATCGCCATTGGCGAAGCCCTTTAGGGACAACTTTCTTGTTTATACATTCCTGCAGGTAAGAGACCTCCAATTGGAGCTTGCAGCATTTGCACAACTTGTTGTCAAATAAGTTAAGTTGTGCACTTACTGAGTTACATTCATTGTTGGCTCCAATTGTGTCTCCCAGGTTGTTTCCAAAGAAGGCAATGTCTCTTAAAAAATTATTAGTCTTGGGAAGAAGTCCGTTCCTAGTTTAATTATGTGTAGTAGTTGGTGACAGTCTCTGCATAGCACTCAGTTGCTGCCAGCCAGCCGTACCATTAGCACGTTGCTACTTCCCCCATTAAATGCTGCTGCCACCGGGCAAATCTGACTGGGTAGGTACCTTACTGTTGATTCTGAAGGCGACAGCTGTATTTACACTGAAATTCCATTGTCTCAGGGAATCAACCTTCCTCATGAGCTCCTGGACTAGTAAGGTTAAGTTTCCCATGGCGTTCTTCCCTTGGGCAACATCGGAAGTATCCAGGGTATTATCCTCTCCAGAAAACAGCGCCTGTAATTGTGTTAGACCACCACTTGCCATCTAAGCAGACCAAAACAAACTCCTCAGATTTTGAAACCAAAACAGTAAAAAAGCAGAAAAACGGCAGCAGCAGAACTACAGCAACACTGTTTTTATTGTAGATAAAGTAAACGCTTTCGTCGGTGTACTCCACCAACTTCATCAGACAAATGACATAACATGTAGTTGCAGTTTAAATACTTTCAAATTCAAACTGCCATATCAATTACACAATTAAAGTCATTTTTTTTTAAATTAAAGAGATATTCCCAGAAAAAACATTTTGCAACACAGAATGCCAAAGTGGAATAAAAAACTACATGACTAGTACTGTAACATAGTTAAATATAAATGAGTTATTTACATTAGCAGAACATTGCAAAGTCTTTATCATAAATAGAAGCAGAAAAATATATGGTTAAAAGCAGATGACCAGTATGACAACAGTATTACCAAGTCAAAGTTTTTGTCCCTTCTCTGTATACCTATTTGTGTACTAAAATTCTTCCTCCAAGAACTCTGCTGTGAACCAACACCAAAAACCATATATCTGGCACTAATCCACTATGCTTATGTTTAAATTAATTAAGTTGGAAGTTTATAGGCATTGTTAGAGACCAAACCCAATACTTTAAGAAGACTTACACCATATATTGTGGTTCTAATAATGCACCAAAAAATACACTACAAAATACAAGGTGTATAATGTAAATTGTGCTATAAATGTAGTTGTGTTAATAATGTTATTAAATTAAACAAGCTATAGTTAGAAAGCAGAAAGGCTAATGTCTCATTATATCCACTGAATGACATGGTGCACATTCTTATGGCACTGCAGGGGGTGTCAGCAGGAAAACATTTTCATGCTTTGTGACCTTCAGACAAATGAATGCATTACTTATCAGGTATCATTCACCCTTTAAAAAAAAACAAAAAAAAAAAACAGTGACGTACTGAAATTAGTTGGTGACAGAAAAAGAAAGAAGGATCCAGTGATCTGGACAAGTGCATTATGGCATTCCTGGCACTAGCAGGAAGTGTACAACATCAAGTTCACACATTATTCTGGTTGCACTACATCTGCCATAGGGCAAAGGCATTGGTTTAAGAGTGTACACAAAAGCCAAGAATGAAGAGTAAGGAAGTGTGAGGTTTCTGTGGGCCACATCCTGGAAACAAATCTGCATAACACCATTTGTCACTGCTGCAAACATGGGATACCTACATCAAACATGGTCCTGTTAAGAAATGTTCCATAATGCCCACTGAAGCTCAAAGAGCAAAATGGTGGACCTCCACATGACAAAAATACCCCAAGCCACTTGAATTTAATTGAGCTTGCTAGATGTCCTCCAACAAAGGATGACAATATTGTAGTGAGCCACGCACACAGGAAAGTAAAGACATTTCCATGATGCCATTTAAAACTGATAACACACATTAGTCAGCATGCAATAAGTTCCTCAATGTACACAGAAAATGAACATATTAACAGCTGGCAGGATGAGGACAACAGCAACAAACTCGAAACTATAGTCTGTTCTTAGTTATTATTGTTCAAACAAACATCAATGACCAATCTATGGGAAAAAATGCACTAAAGCCATAGCTACAGTGATGGGAAATGGGAAGTTGTCCAGGGTGCATGTGTTGGAGGAAGCACGAATGGCAGTATAGAATAAACAATGACAAGTAGTCTTTGTGCTCTGGGCTGTTTAAATTGCATTCATTCAGTCAATGGAATAATTTCCGTTGGGGCATGGTGAGCACTCAATCCTTACTACTGTAAATCTGCACAGCTGCTTAAACTATTTCAAAGTCTGTTTGCAGCATTTGTTTGTTAGTAGCCATAGCAAGGAGCTATTACTGGTCTTTTCTACAGCCTATGCAGTTTATGAAAAGTGTTACAGTACAGCAAAGAGAGC
Source organism: Protopterus annectens (assembly GCF_019279795.1). NCBI lineage: Eukaryota > Metazoa > Chordata > Ceratodontiformes > Protopteridae > Protopterus > Protopterus annectens. The sequence continues at coordinate 65,912,388 of NC_056734.1, forward strand.
AGAGAACTAGTATGTTGAAACCTTTTTTCTCCTTTCATCCTCAACTCTGGTTGAAGGAGTCACAAATTCAGGGAACTGCCCAGGGTGTTAGCTGACCTAGCTGCAGCACTGGATTATACTATTAATATAGCAATACTTGAATCTAGTTCAAGACAGACGCAGAGGTGTTGATACTCATGGAACCAAACTCATCATCAGTCAGCAGTCTCAAGAAGCACTGACTGTTAATAATATAATAAAGTCCCAGCAAATTAATCAACAGATATGGTAAGAGGCTGCTGCATGAAACTGATGACAGAAAAGGTCAATATGGTTTAACCAGTTAGAAACACAGCAGCTAGATACCAATACACATTAACAGAACATGTGCCAAATATACTAAACCACGGGTGTGGTGTATGTGGGCCTCCACAGTTGCGAATTAATTTAAAAAGACTGGATTAGTGTGATATAGTATGCAAATTCTTTGGTTAATAATGCAATCGGATCAAATATTGTAAAAATCAATATACATTATGTGTATGTGCATTCTATGTACTACATCCAACATAAGTGGAGATCTATACTAGGTACAGTGACCTTATGGTAATCATGTTAGATGATAACCAGTAAATGCACCATCTTCTCGAAAACAGTATAAATATCAAATGCCTTCATAGACTAGAGAAGGTATACCCCAAAAGAGGATGTCACTAGCCTATGATGTTGACAAATCATAACTAAATAACAATGGCCAAGCTGAGTAAAATGACCTATATTGTGTGAGACAGTGAGAACAGCAGAAAGAGAAATGATAACAATAAGATGGTATAAAAGGGTAGCACAAAAAAGGCAGGAGAAAATAAAAATCAAGGTATGCTGATTGGAAAGTGATGAGTCATGATTTTTTGCAGGTTAGAATGGTTCTTAGGGAGAGAGGCCCCTTTTTATATAGAAATCCAAAAATTGGTGGAAGGTTTGGGAGACAAACATCATAGACTGGTGTTAAGGCTGGGATAATAAAAAAGTTGCATAGGACCCACAAAAAAAAGAGAACAATATGGTATCCCTGATGGACTGAAAAGGTAGTGATAAACATTGATAGACAATAAATTGGTGGGGTAATATACAAGTAGATCAGGTATGTGGTGTAGGATAGATGGGTCTACATATAAGATGTAGCAGGCAACACAGGAAGACAGAGAAATTAATGACAGGGTATTGGTGGATACTGCAAGTTGCCCTGAAAAGACGGCTCTCTAGAAGAGGTGAGACCCAATCCAAACTAGCTAGCAGTACTACAGACTAACTAGCATCCGTTTAACTTTGAAACTAATTATTTTGCTACATATGATAGAATGAAATCATCTTTTATACTAATTCCCATTGAAAGTTAAGCACTTTTATTTACTGAACGGTAGCATGCATTTAACTCCTGCACATTTGCAAAACAATAATCTCATCAATTTGGAAATCCATTGTTACACTACTTCTCCATTCAGTTACCCAAAAAAGAGGCCTACTTGTTGGTTAGAAGCTTTTACTTACCCCAAACCTATCTGTACAGAAGGGAATATTTTGAAACCCATCTGTTGAAATGTGAAACCCCCTTTTCCAACTGATTTTTGCCATTTACCAAAGGATCCATTTGTCATATTTGTAGGGTGGCCATGACAACCAAATCTTACCTCTAGTTAATAAGGTGGCTTAACAACTTTCTTTCCTAGACCACACTAAGTCAGATGAAAGCCCATCATTGAAGGGGAACATATGGATCTCATTTGGTCTTAAATCATCAAAGCAATGGTAAACTTCTTTATTTCATACCCGCAAATAGAGGGATATCCAAACCCTGCTCAAGGGCACAATGATCTGCAAGGTATTCATTCTTCCCTAACCTACTACATAACACTTTTCATCCATCAGTCCATATTCCTTGAATTGCACTGTGTTCCCTATTGTTGTTAATACCTCTTTTATTTACCTTTTTAACTGATTCTTCTTGTCTCTTAATGCCCACAATAGTAGGGTACTTCCTACTTTTCTTTATGTTCTAACGGTCTCCACCTTATTTATTTATTTTTTTTATATTTATCCTCAATGAGATCATATAGCAGCATTTTAGAGGTCTAACCTCACAGAAGATAAGTCAGTCCATCAGCCCTATAATAGACTGGGTCTCTATCCTTGATGTCTGGGTCTGTCAGTGTCATAAAGCTTGTGTAATACATAAGCATGTTGGAGACACTATTTCATAAATTAACTTCACTTTTATTTACAGAAAATCCACCTTCCAGGAGACTCTGGTAAACATATTTTCACATACTTCAAGTTTTTAATCAGCTCCTTTTTCCAATTTTGTGCATGGGGTCAGGGAGCCACATCAACAGTGACCAAATCACTTTGTACCTGTCTGCACACTGCTTGGTGGCTAATATTTCACAGGAATTTACAATTCAGTACTCATAACTTCACTAGTTAGAACCATGGCTATATCTGTCCAATAATCTAGCACAAAGAACCAAACCATCCCAGGACTCCCTGTCAGTAATCTTTTTTATTTGATAATATAACTAGTCCTGTTTCCTTAAGGTCTCCATAGTCTTTCCTTGTCACAACAAACTCATCTAGATTCTCTTTTCTAGGTCCTGCTCCCTCTCCTATTCAAGCGGTAAATGTCTCTTCTTTAACTGTAGTTGTTGCTTCCTCATGAACAGTCCTTTTTACCACATCTCTCTCTCTTCATTTCCAAAGCCCTTGTTTTTAAATGAAAGTGTGTTATCTCATTCATTCTGTCAAGTGCGAGAATTCCTTTTCTCAAATTGCTTTGGCAATATACCTCCACAAATTCTATAGCGGCTTCTAGGGGCCATTATACCACAAGCCCTCCCCCCACCAGCTCAGACCTGTGGGGATGAGAATATTGAGCAGACCCAATTTCACTTCAGATGGCTCACAAATTCAGACTCTGTTTGGTAGCATATCCAGCTTTGAAGCAGGTAAAACATCTTCCTATGCTTGTCTCTCTGAGCTGCTAGTATGTTTGTTGTCTTCATTAGGAAGTGAAGAACAGAGCCCTTGCCTTTGTCTAGAGCACTATTTGACAGACCAAGTTCCTTTCCCTTAAAGGGTTTATCTTTGCATGTTGCATGACCTTTTTCAAGGTTCCATACTGGCACTTAGTTGCCTGCTGTAAGTAATGAGCCTTTTGGTTTTAACTCTGATTGAAGCTGAACATGAATGTTTCTGTGAAATGTTAACAGTTTGTTCACTCCCAGATGGATCAAGGTTTGCTTCTGACCTCAGGCCAAGTGACTGCCTATCATATGGCTTTCCTTGCTGGTATGGTCTTCAGCACAGCTCTCTTGAGTAATTCCTATGACATTTAGATTTGAATGAATTTACTGGTTCTGTACATCGCTCACCTTTCTCAGTTTTGGAAGGTTAGTTTGAGTGTTTTCCAAGGCCGCAGTGGTGCAGTGGTTAGCGTTGTTGCCTCACAGCAAAAGGTCCTCCAGTTTGATTCTTGGCTGGAGCGCCTGCTGTGTGGAGTCTGCATGGCCCCCCCTGCAGTCAAGTGACATTTAAAGACATGCAGATAGGTGTGTGCCTTCTTTGAAGGTTAGGCATTGGGCTGGCAACTCAGCACCGTAAAAATCCATTGCCAATCATTAGCAGACTGGAGTTCTGCTGTGGCGACCCTTAACTGGTAAAAGCCAAAAGAGTTTGAGTGTTTTCCTTATGTTTGATGGAAATGTTTTCTTTTATAGGTGTGTTTCAGGCTATGATATTCTTAATTCATTTCAGCATAAAAAGCAAGGGTTGACAGACATTTTTATTTTTACTGTTTACTTTCTTCGATGAGTGTACTTCCGCGGTGGTGCAGCAGCAGTGTTGTTGCCTCACAACAAGAGGTTCTCCCATTCGATTCTCAGCTTGGGTTGAGAGCACCTTCTGTGTGGAGTCTGCATGTCCTCCCCACAATCGAGTGGGTGTTAGAAAGACATGCGTTGAATGGGCGTGCCTTCGTTGAAGGTTGGGCATCGGGTTGGCAACTCAACACCATAAAAAAAACAACTGCCAATCATTAGCAGACTGGAGTTCCACTGTGGCGACCCCTAACCGGGAAAAGAACAACAACAACAATTTTCTTCGATGAGTGCTTTGGACTTAATTTCCATTCTACAGAATTTTATACTTAGGAGTTAGCTTGGGGAAAGAATCATGTTGCTCAAGTAATCTGCAATGCAGCTTTCTCCTTTCTTTCTGCCACATATTAATAAGGTTTTTCAAGTTTCTGGATGTGCTGATTAAGTGAACTCTATTTACAGTGATTGCATCACTACATTATTTTGCATGTAGCCTTTCCAACTTTTTCACCGAGGAGCAACAGCTGTTTATTTCCAGTTATATTTTCAGGGTTCCTTTGTTGTATAAGTTGAACCACTTCTTGTGTACAGTTTTTGACTTTGCTTCCAGCCCGTTAGAGTTATGTTTTTAGTGACTCTTTCTCAGCTTTTATGTTCTGTTGTTTCACTTGCTGTTTGAACAGGCTACTGTTAATCTTTGGTAGCAGGTGACCCAAATTTTCTGTTTCACTTTGTAAACACGCAAGGCTGACTCCATTCATTTTTCTAGTTCCAACATCGTCACTTTACTCTTTTTCTTTTTGGGCTGTAATATCAGTTGACAACATTCTCTGTCTTAATTTTATATCTAATTATTGCATTTGTATAGAAAGACTTTGGACAAGACAAATATTTCTTTGCTATGTTTTTGCTGGTCAAGGGCAGCCAATAACCTTGCAAAACTCTTTGTAATTTAATACTCATTTTCAGAAACCATCTGTTCCATCATTACTATTAGTTCACTCTACTTAAAGACAACACCTTCTTGGATGTCTTGGTATTTCTACCTCTTCATTTAATGTCCATTTCCAGTATGTTTATTGCAATGTATTTAATATGACACACATAGATATCCAACATATAAACATTTTTAATGTGTCATATCCAACATTTTTACAGCATTTCCATACTTAAAAATGTGAAACACAAGTAAAATGTAATAAACAATTATATATTATCCCACCATTGACTTAGCAGCAGACATGCTGACATTTATAATAATACATCTGAAATACAATTTAAAATAAAAGGAAACATTCTCCATGCCGCTCATTAATCATTTTCGGATCTTTGTAACATTAAATAGACATTGTAGATATTGTTAGAACATAAACATAAGAATAATGAAGGAAGCTCTGAAAAAAAAATAATTTCTAATTTCCTTCCTGACCAGTTACTAAGGCTTTGAAAAATATCTATATAGTAGGTGTTCCAATGTGGCTGGTTTTCCAGTGTGACTCTACTTTTTCCAACATTTTGAAATTTTAGCTAGAAGTACAGACACAATAAATCTGATCCATGAAAAGGCAGTCACATTTACTCTAACACCTTGAGGTAGAATATGCAATAACCAAAAATGAACATCTCTATCATGTGGTAAAAACACTTGCGTTGCCCATCTAATCTTCTCTAAAGTCCAGTCCCAAATCTGAGTTCTTTCTCTACATTTACTTACCATGTGTATGTGGTTAGCTGGTAACATGCCACAGTGCCAGGTTTGATTTTTTTTTGTGTACTTCTTCTTAAATCTATCTGGGGGAAAAATGCCATGTGTCAGAAAGTTTCATATATGTGAATTGTCAACATAAATATGGAAAACCTGTTTCAACTTTGTATCCAAAAGATGCAAGAAGTTCTCCTACGTCCCTTTAAGTTAAGTAATCAAGGTCTGCTGTATTTCCATGATGATTTTAAATCTATCTATCTATCTAGATACAGATATCTGATTTAACTTCATTTTGATGACTAACATGAATGTTGTCATCCTGAAGATAAACCAATCTACATCAAAAATGGAAACGTCGATTTCCTAGTATGTATACACTGAGGTTGCTTCTCAGCCCATGCAAATATTACTTCAAAAATCCCCATAAACAACATCCACCCACACCCTCTGCTAATTATGTATACTCTGAGTTCAAACAATTATGGAGGAAGAGAATATTCGCATATCTGGGGACTGTCAGTCTTACACACCTGTTGACTATCTGTATAGTTGACCAAATGTGGTAAAGTAAATATGTATGTGTATATAAATATATGTATATATATATATATATATATATATATATATATATATATATATATATATATATATACACACACACACACACACGCACACACACACACACACACACACACACACACACACACACACACATCTACATAGATGTTTTGACTAAAATGAAATCTGTCATCCTGATGTATATCTCATTTCCTATTTTGAATCCTTGCAATACATATATTATTTTGCATCTTAATATTTTTCACGATACGTGACTTAAGTTGCAGATATTGCCACCTAGAACACCCTGTACATTATTGTTCCTCTGTTGCTTTACCTGTAAAGGTAATATATCGGCTTCTTTAACATCTCATATGTTGATAACATGATATATCCCCATCCACATCCAATTCTGCCCAGCTGCTTCTCCTCCATTTATTTTAGTTTTGAAATTATCCTATAATATGGTCCTTATCCATATAACGTTCATTTTCTTCCAGTCTGGTTCATACAAAATCTCTGCTTAAACTACTTTGCCAGTCCCCCTGGGTCTCATATTTTGTTAGATAGAGTCTGTACCTTATGAACATTATGCCGTAGCATTACCTGAAAGTCTTCTTCAAGCTGTGAAGGCTTTTCCTTTCCCATTGCTTGCAAATAATGATGCCCTATTGTGGCTACCCTAAATTTCACACTGGTTTAGGACTCCCCATCTTATTTCAGGACACCCGAGGCTTCTGCCATTGCCAAAGATAATCAAAGTTTTTATTTGTATAGTCATCATAGCTGAAGACAAAGTAACATGTGAAAGATGTCTTATAAGAAACATCACTTTTGGTAGAAAAAAAACATTTTAATCACCTGTATCCCTGACAAAGAAAGAAGACTGATGTTTACATCTGCAGATTTTCTAGTAATGCTCTATATTATTGGCTTGATGCTCAGGTGTATTATCCTCCACGTCAGTGGACAGGTGGATTTCCATATAAAGAATTTGTTGCACTGCCCTCAGTGGTCATTGCTACCATCTATCCAGTACTGACTGCATTTGGAATTTTAAGGGAAATATAATTGATTTTGCCTAATTAACTTGTAGACCTGACCATTTCAAGAATTATTTAATTTGCTGAAAAACACTGATGAGAGTATCTATTGGGACATAGTCATCTAGAAGCCATATGTAAATATATATTATTTGTCTAAAATACTTATTTCATACTTAGAGAAGTTACTATACAAATCTCCACCCAACAGACTGATAACTAAAACTAAAAAAAAAAAAAAATTGTACTAGATCTGATAGAAACCAATTAGCATCTACTGTTGTTACTAGATTAGAATAAAATATATTATACTTCATAATAAAGGATTCTTGGAAACTATATTGTACTGAGATCTCCATTACAGAATTCCAATTAACTGAATCAAAATCCTTATGAAAATCTTTCAGTGTCACTATTACCAATTTTGTTGATTTTTGCACCCATATTTCTATGTTAATCCACAACATAAACAAGTCTGCCCCTCCCAACTTTAGTATAATCCTGATGATTATTGGGTATAAAATAATTCATTAGTGTTTTCAGTTGGTTTGTCCAAAGTTTTTCATAAATTCTCATCCCATATTCAACGAGGCTATAAGTCTAGTGTTCATTATTATTAAGGTGGCCCATAAGGGTTTCTAAAATTTTACTATGAAATGTCCCCATTGACTCATCTTCCATAAACAAATTTGAGGAGTAGAACAAGCAAGTTCTCTTGATACAGAATAACATGGTTATTCAGTCCAGCCCTGGGACCTCGCCTCCAACTAAATATTGAATAGCTCTCCTAATTTCATCCTTATCAATAGACTTTGCTGCTGCTGAGATGGTGTTCAGGGTTAATGACCTGATGTAATCTCATCAGAATTTCTCCTCTCGTCTTTATATCTGTCTTTGTGTATCATGGGAGCATTGGACAAATCTGTAACAAGCAACTTATTGATTTCTAATGAATCTATTGATATACCCTCATCTCTTTATATATATGTGTGTGTGTGTGTATATCTGTATATACATATATATATATATATATATATATATATATATATATATATATATATATATATGTTTACACACACACACACACACATATATATATATATATATAAATATATATTTTATATATATACATATATACATATACACACACACACACACACACACACACACACACACACACACACACATATATATATATATATATATATATACACACACACACACATATATATATATATATATATAAATATAGACACACATACACACACACACACGCACACACACACACACACACACACACACACACACACACACACACACACACACACACACAGATAGAAATATAGACATAGATATATATATATATCTGTTGATCTGTCTGTTATTTATGGTTATAATTTAGTGAATGCTCATAAGTGAGAACAGGTCTTTGAGTAAGATTGTCATACAGCAGGGTCTGGGGATTTGCTATTTCCCCACAATATTGCGATCTCAGAGTTGCCATATATACTTAGCATCTTTTGTTCATACCGTGGCATCATCCCTGGTGAAGGTAGAATTGTGCTCAATGCAAGGCTCATACCTACCAGAGACACATATTCTGAGAGATTAATAATGTCTCTCTTCACATAGTCCAGGGAAGTACATTTCAGTCATTCACATCCTTATAGACTATGGATCCTACTGGTACCTGTGGTGTAGTGATTTGAGTGTGTGCATAACCTGAAGGATCCTGGCTCCAGATAAGCAACTAACTTGCATTCTCCTTATTCAGTCTGGTGGTGAGTGGCACATCTGTGTATAGTGCAATGGAATCCTCTATGACAAGAGTCCTGGGCAATTGGTTATCTTGCCTTATGAACTTTGCTTTTGAAGCTCCACTGGGTGTAGGAGCATGTGCCATATTTGAGGTTGCTTTTGATGAGTGCTTTAGTGATTGTTGAGGATAGGTTTTACAGTTTATAGGCTTAGGGGGTCTTTGAGGTTTGGGAAGACTGCTTTTTAGTGCCTCAGTGTAAGTTGGTCTTTGTGTGCAATGGACACTATGTGTGGTGGATATAATGTGTGCATTCTTGACAACCTTGCTTGTATGCGAGATGTTTGCCTCCAGTGAAATTGTGTATGTGCTTCTGCTGTCTATCATGGATATGGCTAAACTGTAAATCCTTACATTCTTTTATCAGTGCCATCAAAGTCTGATATGTTAATTTGTCTTGATATTGGCTAAGCATTACTTTCATTTTTTTATTTGGTTAAGTTAATCTGAACTGTTTAGCTAATTTATCCCTTTGAGTTAGGTGTTGACTCCAATGTTGAAGTCCCTTTTTAAAGTTCTCCATTTATTATTATAGGAAAGACATAGCCTCAGGCAACTACTCCAGAAAAGAAGTGACCCAATTTCCAATATTCTCTGTAGGTTTTTTTTATCCTGGTATTATAACGGGTCGATTCTCCATTGAAATGTGATATTCTGGGTTGATGCCTATGATAGAAGCAGTGATACCATACTATCATCCAAGTGAGTAGTAGCAATATGCTGGTTTAAGTTATCTAGGAAAGTAATCTTTGTGAAATTCAAAATGTGTCTGTCCTGCTTGCTATACTTCCTGCATATGTAAGGTTTACATACTCCATACACCCTGGATTTCTTACCCTCCGGTTATCAGATATGTTTCATTTCATGCTAATTGTGTTTAATATCAGTGCATTCTTAACAATACCAGCATAGCTATAAGTGCTGGCATTCTGTCTTACAAGGGACAAAGATTGTTTTAACCCTCCCATCAGTATTCAAGTTATGATTAATATGCTACTGCTGCATCTATAATTTCAATTCTCACCAAACTTAAGTGCCATCATTATTTGGGCCATATAAGTTTATTAGTCATACAATCTCATTGCCTCACCAAAAGTTTAGCTTTAGCCACATATCTGTCTTATCCTTATACCACTCTTCCACCACCCCTTGTATAGACTTTGCTATTAAGAGAACAACTCCATGCTTGCCAAACTTTGCACTACTTAAAAATATCACCTCCTTCCATATTTTGCCAGTAAACTTTTGCTTTTTTATTTCACTTTGGTTTCCTGTAGATAGATAATATGAGGATTTTTTACCCTTTTGCTATTCGATTACTGCCTTAGCTTTATAAAAAGTTGAGATCTCCTTGACCTTTCATGACGCTAAAATTAATGGTGTGCGAGCAGATCGTACCGTGGCAATTGTTATTCCCTTAGCAAACTTTGTAACTCATACTCTGGACATACTAAGGCCAAACAACACTGCAAATAATCACGTTTGTATAAAGCAGCTCAACTAGCATAATATTTTTAACTTAGCCCTGTGCAAGGTAGCCCTAGCATACTTCATGTTATGTTTAATTTAAGTACACAATTGTGAACCCAAGATACATAGTAGAATCTATCTATATAGCTTAGGTGCTGCAAGTACCAGCCATAATATATGTATGTATCCATATGAGCATCATCACTTAAAAAAAAAAAAAAAAAAAAAGACAGCATAGCATGTAGAAATCCAGGCAGCAATATCACCATGCTCTCAGCTCATCCGTATCATAGTAATACCATAAAACAGTTTACCATATGCCTTTCCTGTCCATCACTTTAACTGCTGGGGTAGGCAGGGAAAGAAAAAAATAGAGAAAACATTATGCTTGCAATGCGACAGTCGTGTTTAGTTATTTATACAAATTATCCACCCGTGGTATATTATATAATTGTCTCATATCAATCAACTTACACCCAGTTTCTCAGAGCTTCATCCTCAGAATGAGTTCAAAGCTGGAAACACAAAACGCATTTTTAAACCACCACCCAAAAAGACCAGAGAGTTAGTTTATCTCAGCCAGAACTTGATAATCAGCTGTTCTAAAAGCACATCATTAATCATTTCTTTATTTAAATCTGTCCCTACAAGAGAACTGTACCATAAAGGTTCAATCTCCTGAATCTCATCCAAGGCTATTTCTGGCCCCTCAAAGTCCATATTATTGTCCTCCTGTGTTTTGGATAGAGGTGCAGCAGCATGAGGGGATACCAGTTCTGCTGATATGAGCAGTTTCTGTTTAGCTCTGGCCTGATTAGCAAGTTTTAAAATTGGTGTTTCTACTGCTTTCCCTTTCTTTGGGGCTGAGGACCTAATATTTATTTATCCTTTATGGACCAGGTTAGTCCTAGCAGGCTAGGGTTCTCTTTTCGGGTAGACTTGAGGTACTAATTGTATGACTAAGGGAAATTTGGTCAGGGAATCATGGAGCTTCCCCTACTTGTTTTGTGTATATGTGCAAGCCTCCTGGTATGGAGGCAGCTAGGAATTGAAATACATCATGGAGGATGATGCGATGAGAGAGTAAGAACATGCTATGGCCAAATATATTTTAAATTCTGAGGTGATTTTTCAACAAAACCTATTTACTGATGGTTCATCTAGTAAGGAAGAGGTACTGGAATGTAGAAAGACTGATGATATTATGATTACAACCCTCCAGTTGTGACAATTGCAGGATATATTACTCCTTAACATGATGGTGGAAAAGAAACCTGTGGATAATAATCCTATTTCCTAGCAAAACATTATGGATACAATTCAACATGTGGAAGATTCACAGAAGCTAGCTGCTATACAAAAGTTTTCTGTTAGCATACTTCACTGAATGTAAAATCTTATGCAAGCATGACAGCATAACAATCTCATAATATAATATTTAACATAATATAACATAACATAAGGAAGTTACTTTTGTTTCTTCAAGTAAAAAATATACTGCGTGGATTCTGTCAAAGAATGACATGGTTATTAATAGATATGATTTGTGGGATAATGTGATAAAACCACTTGGGATTGATTTTACTGTCATTTGAGTGTTTATTTTTTTGGGCAAATAATCCTTTGGTGACATCATTTTTGAAGCAAGAAACAGCCTGTTGATATTTAAGACTTTATATTAGAACAGCAAAGGCTTAGCTTGTTGAACGCCTAAACATCGACAGCTAAACAAAGAAAGCTTAATACCACGAATGTTCACTTCCACAAAGTTTTTCATAGGAATAAAATTGCTTGGCTGTTATTGGCACTTTGCCCTTTTCTCCAATGTACAGCGATCTCAGAGTTGGTATATTTAGTTAGGGGGGTCTGGGGGGCAAAGCCCCCACTTAATTATGGTTTGAAAGTCTGTTTTAGTGTCCCATGGTTGAGCAAATTTTTCCCCTATGAAAACATTCACAGTTTTAAGCTTTTGCTATTTAGCTGTCAATGTTTAGTTGTTTGACAAGCTAATCATTCAAGTATATAATATAGACCCTATTTTCTATGGACAGGTATTGAATGACATTGCAAACTTATTTAGCTGAGAATAAAATTCTGATACAATTTAAGACTTGTGTGCAACATAAGGATTTAGGCTGTTATTTGTGTACACTCTGTGATACTGTTCATCATATTAAAAAATTAAAGATAATAGGGGTTTTCAGACCAGTGCATGGGGATATTTAATTACATTACAACTTCCGTGAGGTAAAATACAGGATGCCTCAAGTGTTATTAATGAACAAGGAGTAAGAAGAATTGCTAAGTAGTGTGGACAACCTAGAATGTTTTTATTGTGGGGCAGAAGGACACTTAATAGATACCCGCCCAAAAATGTTGTGTGCAATGCAGTGAGAGGGAACACAATGCTAAAATGTATACATTCATTTATTATAAACATCACAACATGTATCTTTTGTGGATGGATTGTAGGAAAGTACAGGATTATCATAATAGTGAATTTGTTCAGAAAAATGATAAGTGTACTACTCCTGCTACTTAAATTGAGGCTAAGAACACTATTGATGATGCTGACCAAGAACACAATTTAGATAAACATGAGATAGATATGAAAAAGGTTGAGAAGTCTTTGAATTCACCTAATTTTAACACTAAAATACTGATCAGAGTGATAACAGTGATAGCAAAGAAGAAGAAAAATCAGTGGTTGTTAAAGGGAAAAAAATCTAGTCTGGAAAGGGTTAAATAACAAAAACAGAAATATAAGAATAAATGGTTAAAAGAAAAAAAAGGACAATGAATAATCTTAAAGTACTTTCCTTAAATGTTAATAGTATTGTGAATACTATAAAGAGATTATTAGTTTTACAATGGTGCAAATAGAAGAATGCTGATATTATATGCCTACAAGATGTTCGTAAAGTAAAAAAATATAGCTAGAGAACAATTAAGCCTAGTATAGGGGAAAGCCATTCTAGGGAATTTGTTAGCTGAATGATGTATGGGTTTAGCAATATTATTTAAATCTAATCAAGTGGCATTGCTATATCATATTGTAGTAAAACAGGGAGAGTCTCTGAAGTAGATATAAGATTCAAGGGTCACCCTGTTTGTCTAATAGTAGTATATGTTTATAAGCTAGGAAAGACAAAGACAAACTTTTTCAAACTTTAAAATCTTATGTGTTGGTAAACATGAATATTGTATTATTGGGAGACTTTAATTGTAATGTCAGAAAGATTACTGGAGCAAATTCTATATAAAAAAATTGACAAAAGTATCTTGAGCTAAGGCAATTACATGTTGAATTAAAGAGATATATGTTCCAAAAAATTGGAATGGTAAAAGTTTAACAGATACTGATAAAAAAAGATTAACTGGCAGTATTACCCCTCATTAATTAAAAGATGTTTTAGATAGAATATATAAACGACAGCTCCAAGATCAGAGTCTGATGAATGTTGATTCTAAATTATTTATGAAAATTGTAGAAGTTCAGTTTGGGAACATTTTCAAAGAAATATGGAATTGTGTGAGTGTATGGTATAGAATATAAGGTAGTAAAAGAAATGTTGATGATTTTGAAGAAATACTGTAAACTTTCCATTAACCAGAACTCAAGCAACTGGCACTCTCAAACAAGTGGCAATCATGTGTTGCACTTTCTGTTTTCCCCACACAGAAACATATGTTATGTTTTTTGAGTTTTAAAAAGGAAGATAGGAATAAATTCCCTCTCTCCCCAACCTGAGAACAAGTCAAACCAAACAAATAGTATAGGGTGCAGTATTAGGCCTATTTTTAATAGTAACTCTCAAACAACCAGAAACTACAGTTATCCGACCTCTACCAATCCCCATGGGTGCCTGTTAACTGAGAGTTTATTGCAGTGCATAACATTGTAGATAAGAAGGCAAAGTTAGAATTATTGGATGTGCTATAGAAAATTCTTATGATAATGTAGAGTGAAGACAATTCTGGAAAATTTTGGAGGCATATAATTTACAAGCAGTAGTATTAATATCATTAAGTCAGAATATGATCATAATAAAATTAAAGTTTTAATAAATGGATGGGTGAAGGAACCTGTTTATGTTCAAAAGGGGGTTCAACAGGGCTGTCCCTTAAGCAGCATGCTATTTGCTATAGTAATGAATGAGATTATTGGAGAAGTTACACAAAATACATCTATGGCTTTTATACCTATTGAGATAATATACAAGTCCCTTTAATTATGTTTTATACTGATGATATTATATTAATTGTCAAAAAATATATAGATGTTGAGGGTAGTTATCATGTATTTGGAAAGGTTTATGAAATGGGGTGGTTTATATTTCAAGAGAAGTGTATAGGAATTGGTGACACTAGATCCTTGATGGAAATACCACTTGTACAAACAGGAATTACAATACTAGGTGTGACTTTTGGGATTATATAAGTATGAAAACTCAATGGAAAAATGATTAAATAAGATATGATGGAAAAGTAAACTGTGAAAAACTTTGCCCTTGCATTTTTACAAAAAAAAGTTTATTTATTAAATTCTATACGTTTAGGCATTTAGTTATCTTGGGGGAATATTGCTTTCCCAAGTGAAATAGATAAAGAACTTCTACAAATAATATTTTCTATATTTTGGGGTTCTAGATTGAATCCCATTAGAAAAATGATTACTTATATCCAGAAAGAAAATGGGGACTGAATTTAAAAAAAAAACTATTAGTTTATTTAGCATCCATATGTTTACATTGGGTACTGAACAGCATGATTGAAAAGACTGATAATATCTTAATTCAGTTAATGCAATGTAAATACAGTGACTGGTGGATCAAATTACAACAAAATCAACATATATGGAGTATTGATAGTAGCAAAGTGAAAGAATGGGAACAAAAGAACAAAAGATTAACAACTGGAAGATAAACTTAAGTGATTTTGAATGTAATAGAAACCTTTGATTTAAAAGAGTAATGATGATTTTCTTTTATATCTATCTTTGGGTAGATTTATCAGAGACTGTATTATTAACTGCTAAAAATAGACACAAATATTTTAAATTTTGGAAGGAAGGCAGTTGTTTTTTTAGGTTCATGCTGAGAAAATTGCCTGTTAAGGGTGATATGAAATATAAAGCTGCAGAAGCCAGAATTTAAAGTAATTGTAATACTTTAGACACTACAGAATATGTTTTTTGTATGTCCTAAAGTTTAATTTTTTATGGAAAGCTGTATTACAACATCAGGATTTTTCATATGTGGGACAGTTTACTATGGATAATATGATATATGGATACTATCTATATGTTTTCTATGGCATTGGTTAACTGTCTAGACATCTTATGTATGAATATCATTTATCAAATATGGAAAGCAAAAACAAAAGAAATATTCTTTAATAAGAAGTGGGATATATTGGATATTTTGGATTGTATTTGAACAAGGCTATTTCAAAGGATGGGGGGATTGAAGACCTTTATTTTTTTGCCTGATTTTTTGTTTTTTGATGTGCATCAGTAATCTTTCATGATGGTTTTGTTTCTTTTTTTCTTGATATTATGAGGGGTAGTTTGATACTACATAATGTATTTGTTTTCTGATGTTTTTAAAATAGTACCTCTACTCTTTGGCAGACAGGAGGTAAAACACTCTCTGGAGTTGCTAGGTGGTGCTGGAGACCTGCAATTGCAGTTCAATGAACCCCATTATGGAGGAGTGGGCAGTAGATCTGAAAGGAGGAGCAAGACAAAACTTACTGAATGAAGGAGAAGGAGATAAAATAACTGTTGCTGAGCTGAAAAATGAAGAACAAGTGCTGATAAATTTGATGAACCAAGTACAGCCAAAAGAATGAAATGAAGCTAGATTGAGTGACATGGTGGAGATAGTGTTACAGGATGAAGAAATTGAGAGACTGGAAACACAAACAACTTCTGTTGAAAGAAAAACAAGGGGGTATTATTGTCTGGTGGAGTACTCAGTTTTCAAGGTTTACCCCTGTGACTGGGGGGTTTTGTTACAGGAAGAAACTGAGGGAGATTGAAAACACAAACAACTGCTGCTGTAAGGAAAAACAAGCAGCTGGTAAAGGGAAGCTATGAAGGTAGTCTTGGCTGGAGGAGTAGCCATTTTTTAGGGTTTAACCTGGCAACAGTTTTTTCTTACAAGACAGAAGAAGTTATGTAGATGCAACAAGGTAAGGAAGGATGGAAGAAGGAACACAGAGGACAGAAAGTGTTGCAGTTGCTCAACAGCCATAGAGAAGATGAATAAAAAGTAAAGGTGATGGCGGTTTGAAAAGGTATGACATTATGAACAGTATTAGTTTGCCACTTGGATTTAACATTAAAGACCCAACAGCATTAATTAATGTGGGAGCTGAACATTATTGTGAAGTGACATTTGGAAGCTTTAACTCACTGGAAAAAATATACCTGAGACTAAAAAAAGAAATACAGTTGTACCATGGAAAAAGCTATTTACTTCAGAGTCTGGGACTGCAACTAATAAAGAAAATAAATGTGCAGTTTAGGACTTCAGATATGGATGAGCATGAGTTAAAACTGTTTTTTTCTTTCATTTTGTAGTAAAGTACATAAAATTAAAACCAAAATGTGATGAAAGACATTTATGGACTAGGAATTGGGAAATATGGGTAACAATTGATGTTAAGGATGGGAAAATTCAATATATTTCAAATATTGTAATTGTTAATGGTAACAGAGAAGCTGTTGAGTACTGGTACTGTGGTCAACCCAAAGCATGTTATTTCTTTGGAGATGAAAATTATTTAGTATAAGACTCTAACAAATGAAGGTGTGGCCAATATGAGGAGAGGGAACAAACAGCAAAAATGTTATAAGCCTTTTTGTAGAAAATGGAATTTGGACACTTTTAATTTGAATGTCCCACATTAGAAGTGGAAAGAGTAGATGAAGAGGAAAGCTCAGAATAAAGGCAAACAGTAGAATTTATTATTATAGGAGAATTTGAAAGAAAAAGTGGTACGGGGAGGGGGATAATGAAGAAAAGTTAAACAAAAATAGGTAATTAGAAAAGAAATAATAGTTCAAAGTATGGTTATTAATATACATAAAAAGAACAGATTTGCACTTTTAGAAAGTGAAAATTAAGAAAAGAGAGAAATTGGGAAAGGAAAAGAACAAGAGCAAGATAGTGAAAAAATCAAATGGGGGCAACTTAAAAGAAGGAAAAAAATAATAAGAACTGGAAGTAAAACACTTACAAGAAAGGAAAGGGATACTATAGGAATTTTAGCATTAAATGTGAATAGCAGTAGAAATTATGTAAGAGGTTTGGGGGCAGTGGACTGGTATAAAAACAAAAATGGATATCTTTTGCTTGTTAGATACCAGCTGTACCAAAGAAGAAGAAAAATGAAAGGAATACAGGAAATGTTGGAGGAGGGGCAAATTGTTTTGGTCAGTAGGAAATAAGACATGCTTTGGAATATGAAGTCCTATAAAAAATGAAGAGATAAGAATTTTAGATGCAATGATAGTAGCACGAGAATGAGACAAATATGTACAAGATTATCCACATACTACTATGACAGAAAATACTGTTGTTTGAAGAAATAAAAAATGTGTTAGTAAATATGCTGCTAGTGATGCTAGGAGATTTTAATTGTAATCTGAGGAAAGAAATAGAAAATGTAAGATATTAAGATGATGCAGGATTTAAGAAATTGTGGAGATTTAAAAGTAGAAAAGAATAGTAAACAGACAAAGCAAATGGGAATTTTAAGACTGAAATTGATTATATAATTTATTCTAAAGGCAAAAAAGAAGTAAGGTGTACAGATGATAAATTAGTATAGGCTATAATAGGGAAGACGATGAAATAATAAAGGAAGGAAAGGGATAAATAGATTAACTGCAGAGTTTAAAAGGAAGAAGAACTGATAATAGAGAGAGAGAAATATTGTGGAAAGATCATATGACAATGAGATGATTTTATAAAAATTGGGCATAGTAGTAGGCAGAATACATGCAGAAGTATAAATTATATTTAAAAGTGGAAGGAAAGAATAAAAAAAATAACATAAAATATAAATACATTTTATGGAATTATGAGAAACAAATAGAAAAATGGAAGTAACAAAATAAAGGAAATAGCAAACGGATGTATGAAAAGAATACTCAGAAGTAAAAATGATATTACATAGGCAAAATCTTTTTTCTGAAAAGAAATTGGAGGTTCCCCTTACATAGAAAAAGAAGTGAAAATGAAAGAAGGAAGGAAGGATGCTGTATTAGATGACAATGGAAATATAAAAAAGAAGATATTATGGAGGTGGTAGAAAAATGTTGTACAGAACATTTATAAAGAGGAGAGGGGTGGGCAAGGAGAATAGAAAGTGAAAAATATATGAAAAAGTAAGGATTTCTTTAAGAAAATTATTTAACAATAAAATAAATAGAAAATGTGATAAATGTAAGAATGAAATTGAGCTAATATTAGATGGTATAGGTTATATATTTGCACGATCAGCAGAACCTCCTTAAAAAGTGAAAATTAAAATCTTATTACTTATTCTATGTACGTGGCTAGTAGATATTATCAGAACAACTTACTGCAGTGAAGTAGATATTGTCTCCTTGATCAGTAGCTCCTGCATACAGGGGGCTGTTATGCCCTGTCACTTGTTCCCAGGCACCGTGAAAGTCATAGGTGATCACACTGAGGAAATCCAAGCACCTGTTCGACAAAAGAGAGAAGACTGTAGTCAGTTCTTTTCTTTATTAGTCTCAAGTTGGAACAATTTGGCTATTTAGACACTTACCCTGCAATCTTTAGCCTGGGGGAGTTCTAGCCACTTTGTTTGCTACGCTCACTCCACTCCCTCCCCTGCCCCTGTTCCCACCTGCCCCAGTACCTCAACATGTATTCTTAGCCTTAACCCCCACCCCTAATTGCCAGTACTTAGGTTACACCACTACTCACCCCCCTCTCCCTACATCCAACATAATCATGCTACTACCTAATATAATAACAATCCTAACCTGCATAGTTCTAGCTCACATTATATCCTACCAAGGCTCCACAGTCACATACCCCAATGACTTCCACTGTACTCTCTCAACACCCTCCCTCAAACATTTACACTATAACTACACAACCCTGCCACCAAAACCATCCTCCCAATACACTCACTCCATTACCAAACACCTAACACACTCAAAAATAAAATATCCCTAAGATACCATAAGCAATTTACTATGTATATAAAACATATCCTAAACACCCTCTATAAACTAGCACTGGAGGCATCCATCAAAACCCTGGTCCTCCCAAATCCAACCCAACCACAAACCCTAGTCCAAGAAACCCTCCACAACTCAATTCCTAGCTAACAAGAAAATAACAGACCTACTTATAATGTCCCTAAACATCAGATGCATATGCAATAAAATCCAAGAACTACACGCCAGCATAAGCATATATTCCCCAGATATTCTCTTCCTAACTGAAACCTGGCTCAAACCTCACATCAGAAGTGAGGAAATACTTCCACCTGAATACAACATTCTTCGCATAGACAGATTGTCCAAAAAAGGAGGTGGTGTAGCATTGATATTTAAACACCACCTCAATATTCAACTCCTGAACTCATCTGCCCCTCACCACAATAATGAAGAAATCCTTTATGCCAATCTCAAACTAAACCCAAACAAAACAATCAATATCATAGGATGCTATTTCCCACCAGGGCAAAATATTACACCCCTAGAAAATCTCCTGAGCTGGGCTACTCTATCTCTACCCCAGAAAACCATCATTCTTGGTGACGTTAACATCAACTGGCTATCCTGTAATAACAGTCCCTCAACCATTCACCTTAATCTCCATGGGTTCACTCAACTCATTTAATCCCCTACCCGAATCAACAAAAATCCTAACAATCATACCTTACTTGACTAGATCCTAGTCAACAAAGCCCCTCACTCTTACCTAGCAGACTGCTTACCTGACAGCCTTAGTGACCACTCCCCCACTTTCCTAATTCGGCACCACACAATTAGTCTGAAGCCCATTATTCACCGGCAAATATGGAACAAGTCCAACTTCAACCCCAACTCCTTCATCTTCTACCTGCGAAAAATTAACTGGTCACCACTAAAATAACTCAACCTAGATGAGGCTGTCCACTTCTTCAACAGTACATTCCTCTCCAAAATAAACACCCATTTTCCTGTAATAAATGCCAAAGTCATATCCAGGCATGCCCCATGGTTACAAAAGACCACCAGAACCCTAATGAAATCCAGAAATAAGGCCTGGGAGCACTAGCAACTAACAAAAATAACTCAGATAGGCAATCATTCCCTGAACTGCACAATAAAGCCAAAAAGCATATAAAATTAGACAAATCCCTCTACTATACATCCACCATAAACTCTACCAGCCACAACCCTAAGCAATTCTGGTTCACTATTAACACTATCCACCACCCAGGGAATGTTGATACCCCCCAGCTGTCCATTCCCCCATCCACCAGCTGTATTGCTGAATCCTTCAACAAACACTTCACTGAAACTATAACTTCTCTAAACAAGTCACAATTCTCTACAACAGTCCCCCAACTCCTAACCCTAAACCTCCCACTCCTCTTTTCTTCTTCACCTCAGTACCTACCTCCAACATAAAAAGACTATTGTCAAAACTTAAACCCACCAAACTCGAAGCTGACAACCTCCCCTCTGAATACTTGAAAATTGCAGCTGATATACTAGCCTACCCAATTTCAATTCTAATCAACCATTCCATAACAGAAGGCTATGTTCCCTCGATATTGAAAATATCCCACATCATTCTCCTCTACAAAGGCACCTCCTCCACTGACTTGTCCAGTTACTGCCCCACTGCCATCCTCTCCATTTTCTCCAAGATACTTGAAAAATGTATCAACACCCAGGTCTCCAACAACCTCCTAGCTAGTAATCTCCTCTCCAAAACCCAACATGGTTTCAGGCCATATCACAGCACTACCTCCACTCTGCTCTCCTTCACCAACACTATACTTCATCACAAAAACAATGGCCTCTTCTCTACTGCCACATTTCTAGATCTCTCAAAGGCCTTTGACATGGTATCTCATGAGCTACCACTCTCTACTTTCCCCAACCTCTGCTTATCACAATCAGCCTGCAACTGGTTCCACAGCTATCTACATGGATGCCAGCAATCAGTAATCTGGGATGATAACATATCACCTCACCTCCCAGTTACTCTTGGAGTTCCCCAAGGGTCTATCCTTAGCCCTCTGCTATTCTCACTTTTCACTAACAACCTACATACTGCCACCACACAAGCATCTCTTATACAGTATGCAGATTACTCTACTCTCATCTGCTCTGCCCCCACTCTACCAGAACTACAACAAATCACACAGGAATCATTATCTTCTGTAGAAATCAGGCTATCCAAAGCTCAGCTCCTACTCAACCCAAGTAAGACAAAACTTCCCCTGTTCCAACCTTCCAAAGCCACCCAAAACACACCCCACTTCAGCATTCTTGCCAAAGACAATACCATCATCTCTCCATCAGAACACATAAAATTACTCGGTGTGGAAATAGACAACAAACCTAGATTTGACACCCACATATCTCTCACAATAAAAAAGTTCACAAATAACTTGGTGCATTATATCAAAGTCGCCAATTCCTAACCAAGGTGGCTAGAATCTCCATAGCCAATTCCCAGCTAATCTCCACCCTACTCTATGTATCCCCCATACTTACCAACCTAAAGAGACAGGCCTACACAAGCTGGATGCTTGTTACAACAAAATTGCTAAATTTTCCACTGGAACCTCCTACCGCAGCCATCACTGTATCTCCCTTAAAGAACTAAACTGGCTAGAACTCCCACAACTCCTTCACTTTAATCAACTCACTCTCACTCATAAACATTAGCCACACCCTTAACATCCCTTCCCTTCAAACCTTCTCAAACCCTATCACCCCACTAGGGCCCTAAGATCAAGCAACAAAAATCAACTCACTGTTATCAAACCCAAAAACCAGCAGGAGAAGTCATATTTTCATGTACCATGTCTAAACTTTGGAACAATCTTCCACCCTCTATAACTACTCTACCTTCCAGCAGCCTTTTCAAGACTGCGCTCAAATTCCACTTAAATTTGCACTGGCTTTGTCCTTGTTCTAATCCAGACTAATACCCCCACCCTTGCCCCCCCCACCTAGACTCTTAACCCAACTATACTACCACCACTACTAACCACAGTCAGAAATAGCTAGTTGTCTTTACATACTTTAACATCTTGTCTGACAACTTTGTTACTAATACTATAAAGAACTACACGCCAGCATAAGCATATATTCCCCAGATATTCTCTTCCTAACTGAAACCTGGCTCAAACCTCACATCAGAAGTGAGGAAATACTTCCATCTGAATACAACATTCTTCGCATAGACAGATTGTCCAAAAAAGGAGGTGGTGTAGCATTGATATTTAAACACCACCTCAATATTCAACTCCTGAACTCATCTGCCCCTCACCACAATAATGAAGAAATCCTTTATGCCAATCTCAAACTAAACCCAAACAAAACAATCAATATCATAGGATGCTATTTCCCACCAGGGCAAAATATTACACCCCTAGAAAATCTCCTGAGCTGGGCTACTCTATCTCTACCCCAGGAAACCATCATTCTTGGTGACGTTAACATCAACTGGCTATCCTGTAATAACAGTCTCTCAACCATTCACCTTAATCTCCATGGGTTCACTCAACTCATTTAATCCCCTACCCGAATCAACAAAAATCCTAACAATCATACCTTACTTGACTAGATCCTAGTCAACAAAGCCCCTCACTCTTACCTAGCAGACTGCTTACCTGACAGTCTTAGTGACCACTCCCCCACTTTCCTAATTCGGCACCACACAATCAGTCTGAAGCCCATTATTCACCGGCAAATATGGAACAAGTCCAACTTCAACCCCAACTCCTTCATCTTCTCCCTGCGAAAAATTAACTGGTCACCACTAAAATAACTCAACCTAGATGAGGCTGTCCACTTCTTCAACAGTACCTTCCTCTCCATCATAAACACCCATTTTCCTGTAATAAATGCCAAAGTCATATCCAGGCATGCCCCATGGTTACAAAAGACCACCAGAACCCTAATGAAATCCAGAAATAAGGCCTGGGAGCACTAGCAACTAACAAAAATAACTCAGATAGGCAATCATTCCTTGAACTGCACAATAAAGCCTAAAAGCATATAAAATTAGACAAATCTCTCTACTATAAATCCACCTTAAACTCTACCAGCCAACCCTAAGCAATTCTGGTTCACTATTAACACTATACACCACCCAGGGAATGTTGATACCCCCCAGCTGTCCATTCCCCCATCCGCCAGCTGTATTGCTGAATCCTTCAACAAACACTTCACTGAAACTATAACATCTCTAAACAAGTCACAATTCTCTACAACAGCCCCCCAACTCCTAACCTTAAACCTCCCACTCCTCTTTTCTTCTTCACCTCAGTACCTACATCTGACATAAAAAGACTATTGTCAAAACTTAAACCCACCAAACTCGCAGCTGACAACCTCCCCTCTGAATACTTGAAAATTGCAGCTGATACACTAGCCTACCCAATTTCAATTCTAATCAACCATTCCATAACGGAAGGCTATGTTCCCTCGATATTGAAAATATCCCACATTATTCTCATCTACAAAGGCACCTCCTCCACCAACTTGTCCAGTTACTGCCCCACTGCCATCCTCTCCATTTTCTCCAAGATACTTGAAAAATGTATCAATACCCAGGTCTCCAACATCCTCCTAGCTAGTAATCTCCTCTCCAAAACCCAACATGGTTTCAGGCCATATCACAGCACTACCTCCACTCTGCTCTCCTTCACCAACACTATACTTTATCACAAAAGCAATGGCCTCTTCTCTACTGCCACATTTCTAGATCTCTCAAAGGCCTTTGACATGGTATCTCATGAGCTACCACTCTCTACGTTCCCCAGCCTCTGCTTATCACAATCAGCCTGCAACTGGTTCCACAGCTATCTACATGGATGCCAGCAATCAGTAATCTGGGATGATAACATATCACCTCACCTCCCAGTTACTCTCGGAGTTCCCCAAGGGTCTATCCTTAGCCCTCTGCTATTCTCACTTTTCACTAACAACCTACATACTGCCACCACACAAGCATCTCTTATACAGTATGCAGATTACTCTACTCTCATCTGCTCTGCCACCACTCTGCCAGAACTACAACAAATCACACAGGAATTATTCTCTGCTGTAGAAAGCTGGCTATCCAATGCTCAGCTCCTACTCAACCCAAGTAAGACAAAACTTCCCCTGTTCCAACCTTCCAAAGCCACCCAAAACACACCCCACTTCAGCATTCTTGCCAAAGACAATACCATCATCTCTCCATCAGAACACATAAAATTACTCGGTGTGGAAATAGACAACAAACCTAGATTTGACACCCACATATCTCTCACAATAAAAAAGTTCACAAATAACTTGGTGCATTATATCAAAGTCGCCAATTCCTAACCAAGGTGGCTAGAATCTCCATAGCCAATTCCCAGCTAATCTCCACCCTACTCTATGTATCCCCCATACTTACCAACCTAAAGAGACAGGCCTACACAAGCTGGATGCTTGTTACAACAAAATTGCTAAATTTTCCACTGGAACCTCCTACCGCAGCCATCACTGTATCTCCCTTAAAGAACTAAACTGGCTAGAACTCCCACAACTCATTCTCTTTAATCAACTCACTCTCACTCATAAACATTAGCCACGCCCTTAACATCCCTTCCCTTCAAACCTTCTCCAACCCTATCACCCCACTAGGCCCCTAAGATCAAGCAACAAAAATCAACTCACTGTTATCAAACCCAAAAACTCAGCAGGAGAAGTCATATTTTCATGTACCATGTCTAAACTTTGGAACAATCTTCCACCCTCTATAACTACTCTACCTTCCAGCAGCCTTTTCAAGACTGCGCTCAAATTCCACTTAAATTTGCACTGGCTTTGTCCTTGTTCTAATCCAGACTAATAACCCCACCCTTGACCCCCACCTAGACTCTTAACCCAACTATACTACCACCAATACTAACCACAGTCAGAAATAGCTAGTTGTCTTTACATACTTTAACATCTTGTCTGACAACTTTGTTACTAATACTATAAACTTCCGGTGCTTTTAGACACAGTCAGCATCCTTCTCTCTCAACTGGAGGCTCCCCCTCTAACAAAACCAAATGAACCTCACCAAGAAAAGATTAATCCTGTACCTACTGCCCAAGGATACCTACCTGGGAGTGAACTATCTTATTTTAAGGAAGCTCCTCCTCTAACAAAACCAAATGAATCTCGCCAAGAAAAGATTAATCCTGTACCTACTGCCCAAGGATACCTACTTGAGAGTGAACTATCTTATTTTAAGGTTAAGACCTGAAATTTGTATCTATATCTAAATATTATTAGTGTGCGCTCTGGGTCCAAAGGCATCTGTAGTTCCTATCCCATAGCCTTAACCTACCCTTAATTCTAACTCCAAGGCACAGTCTTAGCAGTTAGTGTGCTAATAGTTTTATACTCTTGCTCACACTATTTTTCCTAGGTTCCCCCTTACTATTGTCCTATAGCCCATTTAACAGTTTAACCATTAAAAATAAATAAAATTGAACATATTTCAGATAAATAAGAGTCAGCTTCTTATCACATAATTCTTACCTTAGCCCTCTACTTGTTTGAATGAATTAACCCTGCTCCACTCGCCCTCACTGCGTTCGGGCTCGCTCCGCACCCTTCCCTGCCCCTAATGCCCACCCACCCCAGTACCTCTACATTTATAGGCATTCAGCCACACCCCTTCTACTACTACAACCTATTAACTCTATTATCACTTCTCCCTCCCTTCTATCCTCCCCACCTATCAGCAAACAGCCCTCACTACCTCCCCACCCACCTCCCTTTCCCCTCTAATTTCACATCACCTTTCCCCTGTACTTGCTTCTCACAATAGTTAACCCAAGCTTGCATATTACCAAAATGTTGCTATATACCCTTCTACCCACCCTCATTGTAACCTATTTCCTAACTATGTATGAAACCCAACAACTTACCGGGTATCACTGCCCTGTAGGACACACTATGTCCCCAAATGAAAAAACAGCCTTTTTCAGTTATATATTAAACCAGGACACTAAAATAAGACATAACTTATCCTCATTTATTATTCAACAGAGCAGTAACCCACGCCATATCAGTACTAAAGCCAAACTTTATGACAAACTTTTAAACAAACTGATGCAAACCATTAAAGAGTATAGACTAAGCCTTATAATCTGTGGAGATATTCACCCCAATCCAGGCCCTATTACCCCTAACTTACCATCTAACAGAGATAGCTATAACAAGAACATAATCAGTAGATCCACCAACTCCCTCTTGATTTGCCATCTTAATATAAGAAGTATAAAGAAAAAAATACATGACCTTCATGCCCTCTTAGCTGTCTATTTCCCTGAGATATTATGTCTATCTGAAACCTGGCTAAATCCATCTACCATTGATAATGAAATCCTTCCACCTGGCTACAATCTACACAGACTAGATCAGGCTAAGAGTAAAGGGAGGGGTAGCTGTCCTCTATAAATCCGAACTGAATGTAACTACTGAAATTATTCAGCCACCTCAGATCAATAACTCCGAAATATTAGATACCAAATTTCAACTGAACAAAAGTAAAAGCATTATTATTATTATCTGTATGTACATTCCCCCAGGAAACAATGTAGCTACACTTGAGGGCACCCTTCACTGGCTATCCTCTCAGTGCACCCAAGAAACCCTAGTCCTGGGGGACTTTAACATAGATTGGGGCTCCTGTTCATCAAAATCCCTCTCCATTCATATCAACCTCCATGCATTCACTCAAACCATAGTCACCCCTACCAGATATGGCAAACACTCCCAAAAAGAGAGTATACTTGACTGGATACTTGTAAACAGTAATCCCCTAATGTACACTGCAGGTACCCTCCCAGATGATCTAAGTAATCATCTCCTGACCTATATAATTAAACAAAAAGCTATTTCCCCACAAAAACCCTTGTTCAGGAAAGTTAGAACCAAAAGAGATCTTGATCCTGCTAAATTTCAACTGGAACTTAAATCCTGCAACGGGATTATACTAAAGCATCTCCCCTTAGAGGAAGCTGTAACTTATTTTAACAACAAATTTATTGAAATCCTAGACCTACATGCTCCTGCCCGCCTAATAAGAACAAAAGGTAATAACGTACCTTGGCTTTCCAAAGATACAATAACAAAAATTAACAGTAGAAATAAACTATGGGCTACCTGGCGATCTACCAAAAATCCCCATGATCACAATCAATATAGAGATGCACGGAATGAAACAAAAAGACTTGTCCTACTGGATAAAAAACACTACTACTGTAGGCTACAGATGAATAATCAAAACAATCCTCAAATATTATGGGCTGGGATCAACAAATTACTGTATCCAGGTAAAACATCGACACCAAACCCGGCTGCCAACTCAATTCAAACCCCAGAACAGGTTGCAGATAGTTTCAATCATTTCTTTACTGAAACTATTCAAGCTCTAGCCACCCAACTACTTCAAAGTTCCCTTGATGAAATTAACACTAAATCCAACAGCCAAAACCTATTCTGCTTTCAGCCTGTATCAACCTCCTTTATATGCAAGCTAATCAAAAAACTAAAACCCACCACCCTATCTGCTGACCAACTCCCAGCTGAATATCTACAAATGACAGCAGATGCTATCACCTTTCCACTCTATATCCTAATCAACCGGACCATATCTGAAGCCAAAATTCCCAATATCTGGAAAACATCTTATGTTATTCCATTACATAAAGTAGGTCCCTCTACCGAATACTCCAATTATAGGCCCATAGCCATACTCTCCCCACTTGCTAAGATCATGGAGAAATGTATACATAAACAACTTATGCAAAATTTACTCCAGAACGACCTGATGGCTAATACCCAACATGGCTTTCGGCCACATCATAGTACAACCACTGCCCTACTGTCCTTTACTAACACCATTAATAATAACTGCAACAACAACCACACCTTGTCTGCCCTCTTCCTAGATCTTTTCAAGGCTTTTGACATGGTGGACCATCAACTAATGATTACGACCCTGCAAACTCTCAGTCTACATCCCAGTGCCCTTCTCTGGTTTACATCCTATCT